>NC_057810.1:186788039-187020892 GCF_018294505.1 Triticum aestivum | reverse complement strand
GCCTAACTTTGAAAATCGTATCGAGTGGTGAGCGGGGCTGCGGGTCGACCACACACCCACCCCCTCCCCCGGGGGCTGCACCGTCAAGAAGGACGAGATTGTATGCACCCACCCAACGATTGGCCCCTTGCTGATGATAGGAACTTCAAGACCATTGTTGAGTACCTCGCTGATGAGCTGATCAATACTGCCAAAGGCTCATCCAACTGGTCGATTGCTGATCCTTCTTCAGCACCTGCATCAAACGATGAGAAATCGATCCAAGAGAAGAACAAATTTTACTCGAAGATAAACCCAACATATTCAAAGATAAATCCAGAGGTTCCTAACCGCAGATTAAAAGTACTCGGGCGTTAGGCCCGAAAGAGTTTTAATGATTACAAAATCACGCGGCATTCCGAGGCAAATAAAAGTGGGGCATAATGTTTTTTCCGTCACTCGACGGGAGAAGGGTTGGACGGATCGCAGAAGCTGTCAAGATCGATGCTGTCGGCAATGCGGGTAGATGCCTCGAGGAAGGTGTCCATGAAGTCCTGGAAGGAGTGCTTCTTAGTATTCGCTACCTTGAGGGCCGCCAGCTTCTCTTCTTTAGCCTCCTTGTAGTGCACGTGAACCAATGACAAGGCGACATCAGCACCACAACGGGCAGAGGACTTCTTCCACTCTTGCACTCGGTCAGGGATCTGGTTGAGTCGAGTCATCGGCGACTCGACATTTTGAGAAAGTTCTGCCTGAGGCTAGAGTTCGGCGTCCACTCGGGTCATCGCAGCCTTCAGCCGAGCCAGATAGTCGACAACGCCGTCCAAGCGTGATTCCAATCAAAGCAAGTTCATCGCAACTTCATCTTTCACGGGACAGTTGATGGGGTCGAGACCTGTCTCGACCCGTCCAGTTTCAGCTTCAAAGTCCTAGCAAAGTTCCGTTCCATCGTAAAACACAATGAGTCGACAATATTGCAAATTTCAGTCGATGACAGTTATCTAATTGAACAACCATACCTTCAAGCTTCAAGACAAGCTTCGCCACAAGTTGTTCCAAATAGGACTCTAGCTTGCCCATTTTTGCTCTGAGGCCGTCGACTTCAGTGGTCAGGTTCTCCTTGTCCTTCCTTAGTTGCTCGACTTCCCGATTGGCGTCCGAGACGGCGGTCTTCAACTTCGCGTTCTCATCCTCCAATTTGCCAACTGAAGCCAACTTCTGGTCCACAAGCGTCGTCTTCTCATGTGCTTCTTTCTGAGCAACAACAAGGTACAGGTCTTTCTTCTCCAAAGCCTCCTTCATTCTCTCTAAAGAAACAACACTCTTCTGACGAGCCTGAAGTTGGCGGTTTTCACTATGCACATCTACTTGTGTGAAGTCACTCGGTTCAAAGAGACTGAATGAAAAGCAGTGGAAAGTGCGAACTACTAAGCAGACAAGACAGTCGAATGATTACCTCCCATGATGGCCGTCTCTTGTTGCGCAGTCTTGAGATTCTTCTTTGCGAGTTCAAGGTCAAGTTCAACGTTGATATGCTTCTTCTTCAACTCGGAAAGACGAGCTCCAAGATCACAAGACCTCTGCAGCCAGCAAGAATGATATGTCAGTCGATAGAAATAAGAGGCGTCGACAGAGAAAAGTTACTCTAAGACTACTGCCAAATAAAATATTCACCAAGTAGTCTCAGGGACTACACCCAGTGGGTGCACTTAGCGTGCCCCCACTGGTTTAGATCAATACTCAGCAGGGTCTGCCCAGCGTGAGTTCAAAAAAAAGAGATACATTCTAAGACCTCAGTCGACTGCCAGCAGTTGCCCGTGGTCTCAGGGACTACACCCAGTCGGTGCACTCGGCGTGCCCCCACTGGTTTAGAAAGTCTGCTAAGATTCAACCCAAGTCGAGTGACATGGAAGATTTCCCAAGCTCTAAGCAAAGAAACACCCTAGTGGGTGATCAGATATAAGGCAACATTCGAAAGTTCAGTCGGAGTCTTGCTGACCTGAACATTGGCCTGAAGGGCAGTACTGGCGTTGTAAGCCACCTGGCTAGCCTCGTGCACCACCTTCACCTGCTCCATGACAAGGCTCACCTGGCGAAGAGCTTCCCTAGCGGCATTCGGTGAGTCATCCAGTGTCTGATACGCAGCAAAAAGTGATGGCTCAAGAGCAGCCAAAGTAGTCACTGGGTCAGAGGCGTGGGGTTGCACTAGAGCAGCAGGAGTCAGTACAGTTGAGTCCACCGGACGATCAGTCGTCAGCGGGTTGGCGAATGTGACGCTGGTCCGAACAGGCTCTCTAGAACGATCGACCACCGCCTCGAGCACCGGTGTTGACTGAGGAACCTGAACTTCAAGCCTCCTCCTGCCAGAGCTCCCGCTCCTCTTCCTCCTCTCCTGTAGAGGCACCTCTTCTTCATCATCAGGAAGCACAACAACTTCTTGCAGAACTACAAAAAGAGAGAAATGTCAGAAACTCTGCCGATTGGCGATCTACTCAACTTAACGAAGCTTGGTCGATTGGACTTACCGACTCATGAGGTGGCCTCTTCATCTCCTAGCGCCTTGTCAATGTCCATGTCAGTGGCAGCAGAGGTGGTACTAGAAATACACATGAATTGGTTGGTCAAAACAAGAAAATCTTCAGTCGACCTACGAAAACGCAAGCGAGATACTCACCCCGAAGCAACAGGGACGTCCATCTTGATCCGTGGCAATGTCTTCCGAGCCTTGGGAGGAGCAACTTTAGGCTGCTTGGCCACCTTCTCCGTCGGCTTCGGGGTCGACGTCCGAGTGCGCTTCTGAGTATTGGCACTCGGGACCATGCTTTACCCGCGCCCGCCAGACGGATCATGCTACTGTTTGGATCGACGTTCAGAGTGCGGCGGCGAGTTGACTTCTTCCTCCTCGTCCGACTCCTTGCTCTCCTCCTCCTCCTCTTCTCCCGGAGACTCCCACTTGCCACTCTCCTCCGCACTGTCCTCCCCCTCCTGGTCCTGCTCCAAAGCTTGTTCGCCATTGGGCATCGAATGCATCTTAGTGAATACCTGCAGAGCAAATCGGTCGAGTAAGATTCAGTCAACATCAAGTACTGTCGGAGCGTGAGCGGGAAGTAGTCGAAACAAAGAGTATACCCTTTCGGGTAGGTTACCGTCGCTGAAGGAGACGACTTGCTTGGATCCTCTAGGGTTGTCCTAGTTTCCTGTGATGCTCCTCAGCCACAAAGCTACGGTTTCGGATGGCACTTCTTCTGGATGGACCCGAGCGGTGTCGGCTGGTCCGGAATACAGCCACATCGGGTGATCGCGGGACTGGAGAGGCTGGATGCGTCGAGTGAGGAACACTTCTAGCAAGTCCAGGCCGGTAACGCCATCATTGATGAGCTGGACCATTCTCTCCACCAACATCTTCGTCTCCACGGTCTCAGCAGCGGTTACTTTCAGTGGGGCAGGAGTCTGAACACAGTCGAATGAGAAGTGGGGAAGACCAGTCGACTGACCTGGAGCTGCGACATCCTGGCAGTAGAACCAGGTCGACTGCCTGCCTCTAACAAATTCAGGGAGAGTCATGGCGGGAAAGGCACTCATATGCCTCCTTTGGATACCTAAACCCCCACACATCTGGATGACGTGGGTTTTTGAGTCACTCAACTTTGCCTTTTTTACCGACTGGGAGCGAATGGTGAAGATATGTTTGAAAAGACCCCAGTGCGGTCGACACCCTAAGAAGTTCTCGCACATCGATACAAACGCAGCTAAATACGTGATGGTGTTGGGAGAAAAATGGTGGAGCTGAGCGCCAAAGAAGTTCAAAAATCCCCGGAAGAAAGGATGCAGAGGGAGCGAGAAACCCCGGTCGACGTGAGTGGCGAGCAGAACACACTCACCCGATCGAGGTTGTGGTTCCGTCTCCCCCTTCGGCAACCTCACCGCTCCCTTGGCGACCAGTCCGGACTCCTCCAGTTCGGCCAAATCCTCCTGCCGAACCGAAGACCGGATCCGATCTCCCTGGATCCAGCCCGGTGGCAGCCCCGCACGCGACAACGACCCACGGTTCTGCTTCTTGCCTTTCGCCGCCCCCGTCGCCTTCTTAGCGTGCTCTAGCACCGCCATCTTGTCCTTCACCATGGTGGGGGAGCAGCAGCGTCGAGAGCGGAGGTGCTGGGCACGGTGGAGAAGCAGAGGAGAAAGAAGGGGGAACAGGCGTGCACAGTGCAAGCGCCTCAGCCCCGTCACCTTATAAAGGGTCACTTCCGAGTGACTGACGCGTGGGACCAGACAATCCCGTCAAATCCCGCAACAGTTGCGTGCAGCGTACATGGCAAAAAGGCGGTGCGTTAATCGAGGCATCGCTGCTTATCCGGACCGCCCATTTCGGCGCTCTCTGGCCCGCGCGCTTCCCTGAAATTTCATATCCCGTGAAATCCGGGATACACTATAGACAATCGCGCCCAAGATCTCGCACTCTAACACAACAGTCGATGCATGAGGTCACCAATTCAATTGACAACTCACTGAATGGATCAAGGCGACTGAGTCGACACTGAAGTACCGACGCGGGCGTTCAGTCTTGCAGAAAACACTCGTGAAGACACAAAGATCGTGGCAGGTTCAACTTCGACCTACTTTCCACTCGCACCTTAATCCATTCGGGGGCTACTGATGAGGATACAGACCTGGCATAGGGCCATAGGCCTGACTTATACGTCCTACGCAAGGTCACTACCCTGGAAGATAAAAGGACCAAGAGACAACAGGAGAGCGCCAGTCGAACACATCGAGTGCAATCCACTCGACGGCCACATCACTCGGAGGTCCTCCTCCCTATCGTCACTCGACCATATGGAGAGTCGCTCGACCTATCGAAGACCAGGAGTCAGAAGGGCCCGCAACGTCCGGACGTTCACCCCTTAGTCTTTATAAGCATTAACATCACTTAAGGCTGGCGTTACCAGTAACGCCCCTTACTTTATGTACATTAAGCCCCTTGTAATGGAGGTGGGCGGGGGTCCAGGCGCACTCTATATAAGCCACCCCCTCCTCTGGGACAAGGGTTTGCACCCCCTGTATTATCACACACATAATCCAATCGACCGCCTCCGGGCACCGAGACGTAGGGCTGTTACTTCCACTGTGAAGGGCCTGAACTCGTAAATCCTGTGTGTACACCTTCACCATAGCTGAGATCTTGCCTCTCCATACCTACCCCCTCTCTCTATTGTCAGTCTTAGGACCACGACATTACTCAATCCCATCCGACCTACACCCTTGTGTACTTCATGATTGCTCTTCTCTTTGAGTACGAACCTGGAGTAATCATCCTCTGGCTCATCTCTACTTTTAAACCCTTTTATAGAAATTTTTCTTATAACCATCATCTTGTTCATGGCATGTCTGCCATGAATTGTAGACTCTTGTATGCACAAATTTATTCTTGTAAACATTGTTGTGCCTCCAAGTGCAGAATTTTGTAGGACATCAGCAAATTTCTCTCAAGTGGATGACCTAAGCTTTATCAACCCGCAAGAGGTGTAGGATGAAGGTAATTCTCTCTCAAACAACCCTGCAATCAAAATGCAAAGAGTCTCTTGCGTTTCCAACACACTCAATACAATTGTCAGTTGTATAGGTGCACTAGTTCGACTAAGAGATGATGATAGATGTGTAATATAGATGGTAGAAATAACTTTCTGTAACCTGAAGAATTAAAAACAACAAGGCAACAAGTAAAAAAAGTGAATAAAAATAGTGTCTCAATGCTTGGAAACAAGGCCCAAGGTTCATACTTTCGCTAGTGCTAACTCTCAGCATTGTTAACATAACTAAACCACATGACAATCCTTCAAAGTGCAACAAAGAATCACGCCAAAGTTTCTATTTCTATCAGAGAAAGTATGATGAAATCGCGTAGGTAGCAAACCACCTCAAAGTTGTGTTTGCAATCAATCTATTGGACCACACCTAAAGTGTCATGGATAGCACTAGAGATAGTACTACGACAACACCATATGATATATGTATTGTTCAACCTTTATGCTAAGATTACCCCAATATTACCTTGTGTCGTGGTTTTGTCATGGTAGATGCCCTTGTGAAAGGACTTATGTGTGGAGCCATCGCGACATAGGTTAGCTCGAAGGGGTTGATGTCTACTACACAACCTTCTTCTTGTAGACGTTGTTGGGCCTGCAAGTGCACAGGTTTGTAGGACAGTAGCAAATTTCCCTCAAGTGGTTGACCTAAGGTTTATCAATCCGTGGGAGGCGTAGGATGAAGATGGTATCTCTCAAGCAACCCTGCAACCAAATAACAAAGAGTCTCTTGTGTCCCCAACACACCCAATACAATGGCAAATTGTATAGGTGCACTAGTTCGGCGAAGAGATGGTGATACAAGTGCAATATGGATGGTAGATAAAGGTTTTTGTAATCTGAAATAATAAAAACAGCAAGGTAACTAATGATAAAAGTGAGCGTAAACGGTATTGCAATGATAGGAAACAAGGCCTAGGGTTCATACTTTCACTAGTGCAAGTTCTCTCAACAATAATAACATAGATAGATCATATAACAAGCCCTCAACATGCAACAAAGAGTCACTCCAAAGCCACTAATAGCGGAGAACAAACATAGATATTATGGTAGGGTACGAAACCACCTCAAAGTTATTCTTTCGGATCGATCTATTAAAGAGTTCGTACTAGAATAACACCTTTAGACACAAATCAACCAAAACCCTAATGTCACCTAGATACTCCATTGTCACCTCAAGTATCCGTGGGCATGATTATACGATATGCATCACACAATCTCAGATTCATCCAACCAACACAAAAGTACTTCAAAGAGTGTCCCAAAGTTTCTACCGGAGAGTCAAGAACGTGCGCCAACCCCTATGCATAGGTTCATGGGCGGAACCCGCAAGTTGGTCACCAAAACATACATCAAGAGGCACATGATAACCCATTGTCACCACGGATAAGCATGGCAAGACATACATCAAGTGTTCTCATAAAAGACTCCATCCGATAAGATAACTTCAAAGGGGAAACTCAATTCATCACAAGAGAGTAGACGGGGAGAAACATCATAAGATCCAACTACAATAGCAAAGCTCGGGATACATCAAGATCGTGCCATAGAGGGAACACGAGAGAGAACACGAGAGAGAGAGATCAAACACATAGCTACTGGTACATACCCTTAGCCCCGAGGGTGAACTACTCCCTTCTCGTCATGGATATCACCGGGATGATGAAGATGGCCACCGATGATGGTACCCCCCTCCGGCAGGGTGCCGGAACGGGCTCCCGAGAGCTTTTTGGTGGCTACAGAGGCTTGCGGCGACGAAACTCCCAATCTATCTTGATATTCGATGTTTTTAGGGTACGCGGGAATATATAGGCGAAAGAAGTCAGTCAGGAGGTGCTCGAGGGGTCCACGAGACAGGGGCCGCGCCCTGTAGGGGGGGGGGGGTTATCTCCTGGGCTCCTAGAGGATCTTCTGACTTGATCTCCAAGCCTCCAGGATGATAATCTTCCAAAAAAACACGTTGCCGAAGGTTTCATTCCGTTTGGACTCCGTTTGATATTCCTTTTCTTCGAAATACTGAAACAGGCAATAAAACAACAATATGGGCTGGGCCTCCGGTTAATAGGTTAGTCCCAAAAGTAATATATAAGTGTATAATAAAGCCCATAATCATTCAAAACAGGTAATATAATAGCATGGAACAATAAAAAATTATAGATACATTGGAGACGTATCAAGCATCCCCAAGCTTAATTCCTGCTCGTCCTCGAGTAGGTAAATGATAAAAACAAAATTTTTGATATGGAATGCTACCTAGCATGATTCTCAATGTAATTTCTCTTTATTGTGGCATGAATGTTCAGATCCAAATGATTCAAAATAAAAGTTCATATTGATAAAAGAAATAGTAACACTTCAAGCATACTAATCAAAGCAATCATGTCTTCTCAAAATAACATGGCAAAAGAAAGTTCATCCCTATAAATTCATATAGTTAGGCTATGCTTCATTTTCGTCACACAAAGATGTTCCCAACTTCTATACCCCCGATGCCAAGCCAAGTAATTGTTTCATAATTAAATAATCTCAAAAATTTTCAACCTTCACGCAATACATGAGCGTGAGCCATGGATATAGCACTATGGGTGGAATAGAATATGATGATGGGGATTGTGTGGAGAAGACAAAAAAGGAGAAAGTCTCACATTGACGAGGATAATCAACGGGCTATGGAGATGCCCATCAATTGATGTCAACATGAGAGTAGGGATTACCATGCAACAGATGCACTAGAGCTATAAATATATGAAAGCTCAACAAAAGAAACTAAGTGGGTGTGCATCCAACTTGCTTGCTCACAAAGACCTAGGGCACTTTTGAGGAAGCCCATCATTGGAATATACAAGCCAACTTCTATAATGAAAAATTCCCACTAGTATATGAAAGTGACAACATATGAGACTCTCTATCATGAAGATCATGGTGCTATTTTGAAGCACAAGTGTGGAAAAGAGATAGTAGCATTGTCCCTTCTCTCTTTTTCTCTCATTTATTTTTTCTTCTTCTTCTTTTTTTTCCTTTTTTTCCTTTTTTTTCTTTTTTTCTTTGGGCATCTTTTTTTCTTTTTTTAAAGTCCGAAGTCTCATCCCGACTTGTGGGGGAATCATAGTCTTCATCATCCTTTCCTCACTAGGACAATGCTCTAATAATGAAGATCACACTACAAAAAAAACACTTCCGTGATGATATGTGTTTGTCACAGTAGGTCACATTTTTTGTCATGCATGTACATCCATGACGATTTTATGACAGAATCAAGATAGTCATACCTGTGCTGTCGTAGAAGTGTTGCATGACATTACCAAAATTATCATCACGGAAGTGTCCACTTCCATGAAGATAAATCGCGCGTCACAGAAGTGCTTTCGTCAAGGTGACTAACACATGGCATCCACCGTAACGGAACGCCGTTAAGCTATCGGGTCAGGTTTTGGATCCGATAACCCATTAATAGCCCCAACAAATGGGGATTTTCCACGTGTAAAATCATCATTGGCTGGAGGAAACACGTGTCGGCTCACCGTTGGGACAGATGTCATCCACTCATTGGACAGAAGGCGCCTATGATACATCGACATGTGGCATGGCCCAACAGAGGCCCATTCCTGTGAAAAGGCCGGCCCATTTGACTTGGTCAAAAGGTGGCGGGCCGGCCCATGTAAAGCCTATTAACGACCTGTTAGCATATAGCCCATTTACAGCCCGCTAACCCCAGGCCTGTTACGCCCTATCCAAATTAGGCCCAGTAGCGTCATCTGGGCCACCCAATACGATTCCAGCCCGTTTTCACTTATGGCCCATGTATGGCCCATGACGTCTTTCAGCCCATATGAGGCCCTATGTAACTCTTGGCCTATTAACGGCCCGTGGTGAAACTGGCCCGTAATGAACAGTGTATTACTTTACACCCATTAACGGCCCATGGTGAAACTGGCCCGTAATGAACAGTGTATCACTTTATACCCATTAAGGGCCCATTATTCCATTGGGCCATTTCCAGCCCATGTTATCTTTCGGCCTACTCAGAGCCCATTTATTCTTGGGCTCATTTCCAGCATTCGTTTACTTACGGCCCATTACTGTCATTTTATGCTTATGGGCCAAATTCAGCCCGTGGCTACAGTCGGCCTGTTTGTGGTCCATTAACACGTTGGGCCGTTTTCGTAGTGTCATGAAATACGGCCTATTAATGATGGCCCATTATGGTCGGTGCATGACCGGACGATTCCAACTCTAGCCCATTTACAGCCATAATGCGGCCTGTTATTGGCCCATATTTGGCCAATCGATCATACTGCCCGTATAAGGCCCATTGATGATACGGCCCGTAGAAGGCCCATTGTTTGTACGGCCCGTAGAAGGCCCATTGTTTCTACAGCCCATAGAAGGCCCACTATTTCTATGACCCGTAGGAGGCCCAGTGTCACTACAGTAAATATTAGCCCATGGTTATTGTGACCTAGTTTTAAAAAATAGGTTATTGCAGCCACTAGCAAACCGCGGAAAAAGAACTGCAATGACTACAAGCAAACAAATAAACAAGACAACAAGGAAATAAATAAGCAAGCAACTTACGCTAGGCTATCACGGCTATCACACATATTACATCCACTGGGCATCAAAGTTCGCCACCAGTGCAAATAAATGCACCGACAAAAGAATATACAAAATTGAGAGCACTTCAGAAGGCACTAGGCCTGGCTAAGTCGGGACCCCGAAACAGCTGAAGAAGCTGAGTAGACCTCAGTTGTGTCAACGATATATGCATCAACACTAGATTTAAGGCATGATGGTGCGCACGACAGTCCTCTGACATCTTCATTGCATATTTGACTTCAAGTTGGAGCTGAGCTAAAGCAAGCCTTTCCGCTTTAAGTTGAGACTAAAGAAGTCGAACTGATTGAGGCAGCGACTGCACAGAGGTTGTCTCACACCTGCTGGTGAGTAGCTTCAACTCACTGTCTTCATCAAGACAGGACCTTGGAGTCATCTCGCTGTCCTCAAGATGGTTTGGCTCACTATCTTCCCTAAAGTTCTGCCTGGCGTAAGAGACATGACTCTAAAAGAGAAACAAGGAGACACGTAACAGGTTTCACAATTATATAAGCAAATAAATGCACCTGTTCTACATAAGGAACATGTTTTTACAACTACAAGTTGAAACTGGTAGTTGTTGCAAACATCCAATCAGATGTAAACAACAAAGCAAACAGCAGTGGAGGCAATGATGCCTATCCAAATCTATACTAGAACAAAGTTTGAAGGCTTGAGAAGGATGAACTTACATTACATGTTAACACGGGCTGGACAAAGCCCTTCTCCATGTTGATGGAAGGATAATTCAATAAATTCCCCAAAGAAAATTCTTTATAAGTGTTGCCATTATTCTACATTTTGCAAAGAGTAAATATAGATCAAATAATATTGGAAGAAATAGAGGATAATGAAGCTCAGGTGCAGACTGATGATACATAATCAAATAGCAATTAATTAAGTACATCGTTACAAGGAAAAAGGGAGAGAGGTACTGACAAGAGCAATGCAGAGCCCATTATTGTTTTGAGATCATATGATCCTTTGAGCAAGGAGATTCATCTGAAATTAGTTTTCATACAAGAGAGAAGGTAAGGCACAAGCAGAAATTTAGGAGTTCAAATTTTGAATTGATATCATAGACAGTACCTGACGCTGGGCTCCCAGCAGTTCTAATAGGGGTTTGGCCACTGGAGTAGGGGTAAAGTGTGGTACAGTTGGGCCTGTGTTTTCAGTGGCTGCTGATCTATCTGATTTAACAGGTACCACTACCTTTTCCAAATACCTAGTTTGTACTCCTTGAGGATCTGCACTCACCCTCTTCCTTTTGGACATCTATCACGAAAGAACAACATTTGACTGGAAAAACATAGTGTGACGACACATGGAATAGGTACAGAAAATGGATAGTTATGGCATATACTCATATATGATGCTTAAACTAAGCAGATGGTGTAACAAAGTAGAAGAAATGCAAGAGGTCAGATGCAAAATATGTGCGACCAATACAACTTTGCAAAGTTAGAGCAAGCACCTTGATGGGTGAATAAGATAGGCCATCCTCCACCATGCCAAGTTTGTTAGCCAGTGGATTGTTCCGCAATATTCCTCTCGTGCGCCCATTCTCATATTCATTTTGATAATGTTCAATATCTGACATGCATGAAAACATAGAAACAAGTGAGATTTTCTTTGTAATGCAGAAGTGATTCTAATCCAATACTGCCTCTCTGTAAACCCCTTTGTGCTATCTCTGCAATTCTTTTAAAAGATGCCATGCATGCTGTAATTTGTTGTGTGCATTAATATAATGTGGCCTACTCCTCAAAATATGAGATCTACAGAAGTGATGACACTTCGCAGATGATAGCTTCAACATATAGTAAAGAAGAACAAGTCGACCTGACCTGACATATTCAAAATATACTAAGGGAGAACAACTCGACCTGACCAGTCGACCGCAAGAGAAGAGTATCATCTTAAAGAAGAGCAGAAGAGCAAGCAGATTGAAGATATTACAAGTGTTTCAATACAATGTCGGTTGGCCACCCATGATGAACCACAGCGCACAGAGAAATACTATTCTTTCCGGTCTCTCCATATGTGGCTCACATGCATTTCGAAACTAAAGTAGCAACATTTAGCTAACCAATTAAACATCTCCTAGTTTTACTAATATCAACAATAATATCAGATATGAATTTTTACAACTAAGCATGTTTAGCTCGATGGGTGGAGCAGTGCTATTACGACACGAACCACGTAGGCTGATTGTGGTCATCATAAAATGGGGAAAACATAAGCATGATCAGTACAGTGTTGACCGTGGCAGTGGGATGGTAGATCTGAAGCTGCAAACCACGCAAAGGGTAGTTAGCAACCGATGTTTGCTTTGAAATAACATCTAAGATTTGGTATGGACAAGAAAGTATGGTCAACAAGTGACAAAGAAATGCAATTATGCTGTCTCTCTATATGTCGTGACATGCATTTGGAAACTCAAGTGGGACATTTAGCTAACCAATAAAATGTGTCGGTTAACTAATATCAGTATCATATCACAATCATATTTGAACAACTAAGCTTTTGAATTCTGAGTGTTGTGTTGTTTAGCTTGAAGGTGGAGTAATGCTAGTACGACAGAAAGCACCTACGGAGATCATAGTAGAGTAGATAAAAGGGGAAAACCCTAAGCATCAAGAGAAAAATCAGGAAAGTGGAACTAGCTGGACCAGTGGGTGGAGCACATGCTTTT
Source organism: Triticum aestivum (assembly GCF_018294505.1). Classification (NCBI taxonomy): domain Eukaryota; kingdom Viridiplantae; phylum Streptophyta; class Magnoliopsida; order Poales; family Poaceae; genus Triticum; species Triticum aestivum. Next base: position 187,008,040 of record NC_057810.1, on the reverse strand, counting down.
CGAAACGAATATAGGAATATTAGGTGACCAATTAAACGTTCTCTGTTTTAGTGATATGAGCATCATATCAGATTCGTATTTCAACACATAAGCTTTGGGTTGAGGTCTTGAGGAGCAGTGCTAGCACGACACGAAGCACCTACGATGATGGTAGTGAATATAAAGGGGGGGGGGAAACCATAAGCTTTACGAGTATAGTGCCTGTGCCATGGCGGATCTGAAGGTGCAAACCGGACAAAGCTACTTCGCAACCAATGTTTGCTTTCAACTAGCCACTACGATTTGGTACGGACAAGAAAAGTAAAGTAAACAAATTACGATCTATTTTCCGGGTGAGATCAATAACTTAAGCACATATGGAAGAGTACCACCTCTCTTGCGACGCCGTGTAGGCCTATGCTGATACGTTGAGGGTGCTGCAGGTGCGATGGCTGTCGGCGGCGGGGAAGAAGACTTTAGACGGCAGACGGCCGGGTCAAGGGATATATCCTGTTGCCGTGGACAAGGCGGTCGTAGGAGCGGCAACGGCAAGGTGGACGATGGCACCAATGAAGCGAGAGGAGGCGATGAAAGGATCCTGGTCCAGCGCCGTGGATGAGAGACGTCCATCTCTTGCAGTGGACGACAGGGTAGGGGTAGCGGCTCCGGCAAGGTGGAGGATGGGGTGGCGGACGGAGGAGGCTGGCCGTAGTGCGGAGGTTGTCGTGCCACCGACGGTGTATGAATGGGGAAATGGAGGGGAGGGGGGGGCGATCTCAAACTTTGGGACGCGCTTCTCTGAAATGGGAGAAAGTTACGAACTTATCCCCCGTTTAAAATTCCAGACATCGCGTCGGTTGGGGATAGGACGGTAATCTCGCATGTCCCAAATATTTGCCGGTAACTATTTCGGGCGAGGAGAGGGTGTTTTGCCGCCCACAGTTGGCGCCCACGGTGTATGAACGGGGTTGACAGGTAGGGTGGTTGTGTCACGTCTGATGGAAGTTACACATCTGCCCCTATTTAAAATATTAGCCTACATCAATTTCAGACGAGGAGAGTTTGTTTTGCCGCCCCGTGTATGAATGGGGAAATGGAGGAAGCGATACATGTCTTTCGGACGAGCTTGAATCAAATGTGTTTTGCCACCCACGTTTGGCGCCCACCGTGTCTGAATGGGCTCAGAGGCCGTCGTGTCACATCTGATTGAAGTTACTAGTCTACCCCTATCGACAGCAGTGTAAATCCGGTCGATAAGGATGTCAAGTGTCAGGGGTAGACAGTAATTTCCATCTCGCAAACACTTGCTTCGAGCAGCCCACAAATTATAGTGGGTGTTTAGCCGCTTCGTTCAAAACTTGGGAGAATTAGCATTCATGTTTGCCCTGGGACCTGACAAACTAAATTCAAATCCAGTTTGTATTCGATTACGAATATCCACAGATAATTATACTTTTTGTTATTTATTTCTTCAAAACCACAACAAAGATTTATTCCACCTTTATATATGATTATGATTTAGAAATATCGTGATCTTCGAATTCAGTAGGTTGGATACACTCTGATTCAAACAATTATTTCATCCAATACAATATGCTAACACGAAAAATAGTTCACCTTATGTCAATCATATAAGTACTAAGGATTACCTCACCTAAAAAATTCGGATCATTACAACACATGGACAACATGGAATTCCGAACAACATAGGGGGTCTTGCAACATAATCCATTCAGAGACATGACACAACATGCAAGTACAATAATCTAATGACAATTTCAACTGGTATCTAAAGAAGAACCGGGATTACCTTGGGCTTCAGATAGCAGAAACGGCAGGACCTCCTCCGTCTTCAAATGCAACATTCTTACTTCCTCCAATTCTTGGGTTGTTTGCATAATGCGTGTCGCTAATTCCGTAATTTCCAGCCTCAAGATAAAGATTACCTCATTCATGGCAGCCACACCATCTCTTTCTGCCTCTAGTAGAGCCTCAAGCACTATAATATCTGTGCTCAGACTGCTCTCGGCGGTGTTGCCTCTGAACTGCTACCATCTGGTAACACGGATGGTGCACTGCTTCCACAAATAGATTCTGGGGTTGTACATTGTGTCCTAGTGTAAACGGCATCCTGAAAGGTTTCCGCTGGACATAAGTAAGAGATAGTTATCGTATGATCCTGGCAGTAAGCTTACATGGTAAACGACGTACGAATTATTGCCGAGCATGGTAAACTATATTTAAATGGTTCGAAGCAGCATCAGCCGAAAAGAAATTAAAATGGTAAGATGAAAGTTGAAAGGGAGTGTACAACTACTATATTTAAGTTCCCAAGGCATCTAAGCAGTTGAAATAATCTGAGAAAGCACTTAACAGTGTGGCCTCATATAAACTACGAAGACAGTCTTGTGATGAAGTTGAGAGGAAAAGTTAAGGACTCAAATGAAATAGGCATGCATTTCTTTAAGATAGTACAGCAGGCACTGCTGACATATTGGCCAACTCAGGTATAACGTAACAACAAACAAGCATTCGAATCAAGTAATACAGCAAAGCAGACAACTGAACTATTTGTAATTCGGTAGGATTACACGTTGAGGGCACAAGCCAAGAAAGTAGCCCACTCGCATTACATTTAACATGTACTAAAACATAATGGCTTACCATATGTTGCTGTGAAGCCTAGCTGCTGGTGCAATGTTCTTTGAAGATATCGTCAGCATCCCGTGGTTGCAAATCTAGTTGTTGTAGTTTATTCTGCACCATCTATTTAGGTAAAATTAATTTTAATTGCATGCACTGGTCCGAATTGATCATCAATGGTTCATCTAAACTAATGAAAGAAGGGTGTGTGCATACACGACAATATATCTGCTTCCCTCTATTTTTATGCTTGTTCGAGGTGCCAGCACCAAAAGAACAAATATTTTGCTTGATGGGGTTGGCAGCTCCATAATTAATAGAAGCATCAAATTAGTCATGCAACTTGGGAAGATCAAGAACACACAAACAAGTAATGAACAGAGGCTCGGAGCAGTGATGTAATAGCTAGCATCAGAAAATGTAGGGTAAAATGAACAAAAAGCAGCGGAACCACATGCTAGTTTGCTGATGTGTAATTAAGCATAGAGAACATTAAGTAGTCTGATGGAACCAACAGGTGGCATCAGAACAAAACTAAAGCATATTGACTATATGTGCACTGGTATGTAATTTAACACATGTAACATGTTCACTGCCAGAAGTATGGCCCTACAGGTGCAAGCAGAATAACACGTCTCATGAAAAACTGAATGATGCCCTTAAGAAATTCAAAGGTGCGGTGCTTATGCTAGGAAAGTGAACGTAGGCACCGGCCGTTGGATAATAGTACCTGATTCTCGGCGGCGTATGGGTATCGTTGTCATACTTGATAGCTAAGGATCGTCGATGGTGCTCGTGTTGCGGTTGAGTTTGGGCCGGCTGTTGCCATCGCTGAAGCTGCTCCGGTGCTACGGTTGCGGCGCATGTCGACATACAAGAAAGCTCATGTGTGGTAAGTGAATAGTTGCACGATAAAGAGAAAAACCGAAGGAGTACAAATCGAAATAACCCGATGAGGCTGCGACGTCGGTAAAGCAGGGCCGGTGGAGTTGAATATGGCGTCCGTGGAGCGGGGCCGGTGCAGTGGACGAAGGCTTCGATGGGCGCGTTGTATAGTGCTTTCAATGAGGCGGATCTGTTGCGTTGGACGAGGGCTTGTATGAAGGGCCAACGAAGGGGCGGACAAGGGATTCAGTGAAGGGCTTACGCTATGGTGGAGGGCGCCGGTTAAGCAGACCCGGTGCGGTGGTCCATGATGGCGGTCAAGGAGATCTGGAGCGATGGACAAGCCAGTCGCTGAAGCGGCTCCGGTGAAGTGGTGACTTAGCAGTTGGGGGTTCCAAGGTGCGGAAGGTAGATCCGGCGGGGTGTGAGGTCCACCGCTGCGGCGGAGGACTAGATTCGGCGGCTTGCCGTGGTTGGGGGGGTCGGGGAGGGGAAGGGGAGGGGCTCTGGGGAAGAATGTTGGGGGCAAAGAGGGGAAAACAATGGAGTTACCAAAGCAGCCCTTTTCCGTTCATGTGTCAGGGGTAAAACAGGAATATCGCAGGGCTAAACTTTCGGGCGCGTGATATTTCGATGTGAGCGGGAAGTTTGAAAGCTTTTGGCGCCTAAAATTATAAGTATTCTACTCTCGTACGGCCGACTATGATATCATGGCCGACAATTTGTTTGTTTTGCACGCAAAAAAACGTGCAAGTTTTGAAAATCAATGTCTCCAACTCTAAACTTAGATTGTCCATTCAATTCAAATATGGATCATTGAGCTATTACAAGCATATACCGTCATACGGTCCAATTCAAATGAAATTCCAAATGTGTTTATCCTAAATATGATGACAAAAGCAAAAATGTGTATGTGTATGAATAAAGTGGATGATTATAAAGTTTGAACATGCCCGTATGTGTATATCTCTAGGTTTGATATATGAATTTGAAATCACGAAATCCCGGCTTAAAAATGTACCTCTGTTTAAATGAATTACAAAAGCTAATGATGGAGTAGAATTCCAAAATTCCAATCTTACGTTTGTAATTCTGGTACATCAAGGTATATCACGCATGTTCAAAAGTATCATTATCTCATAGTACAAACTGTGAAACAAATGGATCAACCATGAGTGCACAATATCTCAATTACGCTAAAGTCCCTCAAATATAGACACCTCACTCTTTATTTGAAGTCAACCCCCCCCCCCACCACCATCACCAGACACACACACACATAGAGAAGTCGTTCTCTCCCCCAAACACCAACACACGAGCACATTAACACCCCTCTATCTTGTAAAGTCCGGACCCCAACATAGGTCTCTGTCACTTTGTCTCTCGGGCATGCACACATCTCTTCCCTCGCTCTCTAGGTCTCCCGCTATGTCTCTTACCCAAGCAAACACACTATGTAGAGTGTATATTTCCCATACACACAAAAGTCGCCCCCAAACGTGTATCTCCCTAGTTATGTGGTTCTCGCACACTCGCCTCACACACCACCCCCACTGCAAACAAGCACACTTTGTCTCCTTGTGCACCACTCTCCTCTTTCTATCTCTCCCACATGCGGACCCTCCCCAGCTCCTTCCCTGCATACATATATGTCATGACTCTTTACATAGCTCCCTAATGTATAATCGTTCTCGATTTCGCACATTGTTCTCTACACCATCTATTCTAGATCTCTCATGAAGTCCCTATCACACACACGATGACTCGCTTCCCTTGCGTCTCCATTCATAGGCCAATTTCGGACAACATCAACATTGTCTCCCTATATATACGCCATTTATGGACACAAACGACCCCTCTTGCCCCCTCTCTTCCCCCCTCTCTCTCTCCGTTGCTAGCTCTCTCTTTCTCTCGCTCTCACACCCCTCTCCCACACACACACTCGATGTCTCTTCCAAATAGTCTGCTCCCCCAGCCCGCACCCGTGCTATCCCGCTACTACACATGTCACACCATTCCCCCTTCCCTTATACTAGGTTTACATCATCAGTGGTCTCTCTACTCCATGTACACTCTCTCCCTCTCACACACAAACGCGTGCACAAACACACACAAATAGCACAAACACCCATTTATCTGGATCCTCATCTCTCCCCATGTACGCATGTGTATCTCACACACTCACTCTCTAATTATGTATATGTGTCTCCATGTTACACAACACAAAGCCCCGTGTACATGTCTCTCTCTATCCTCCACACACATAGACACAAAGAATCTGTTATCATTGCCTCAGTCTCTAACATATCACACATGCACACTGTCTGTCTCTCTCTCGCAAACACGCTCATCAAGGGTTTCCCCGTGAATAACTTACCGTCTATTCATCAACAGTCGTGGCAGTACGGCGAACACGAGACATGAAAAAGAATAAATCTACACATGCTTAGACCACCTAGTATGACTACTAGGACTAGAGCAAGCCAAAAAACGCGCCGTCATCACCCCCTCCTTGTCGGCGATGGGAAAATCTTTGTTTTACACAGTCAAGAAGTCATTGTGCTAAGGCCCCACATGTCGAGGCGTTGAATATAATGTAGATGCTAGTTTACGGAAGCAGGTATTGATAATACGTTTGTATCTCCATACTTATATTTCTTCTCTTATAAGAAACCGAGGTGGTGATGATGGTACGTGTGCCATCTTGCAATATAGACCGTTCGATCTATATCTGACGGATGGAAATTAAACTAAAAGATACCCGCACCCCTCTCCACATTTGCAGACAAGTCCTTCCCCCGTTCATCCCTATCTCCAACAAACCTCATTGTTGAGCAATTAAGAAAGGAGGCCTCTGGAACAAACTGGCCTAGTGGCCGCTGCCGGCGTCGTCAATCCCCATGCCTCCGCTTAGTCCGACCACCAACCACCACCACACCCCATTCCTCTTCACCTTATCTCATATTTCTCGAAATATCATTAGTTTTTACACATGGGATTACTCCCGCAAGGGTCAATCACAACAAGTGTTATATAAAAAAATGCATCTTGATGTTCCGTGCAATGCACGGATCTTGCTAGTACTCCTACATAAGACTAAGTTGGTGATGCTGGTGTGTCTACCATCAGTCGTTTCTGACCATTAGATCTACATCTAATGATTGTGAGGTAAGTTGTTGCCTTTTCTCACCAACATCCCACTTGTCTACCAATTTGCAGAAAAACCCATAATTAGTATCTTAAAACCAACCACATCCCTCCCTGACCTCACCAAAGCAGCCCAAGGAATATAATCTATTTGAAACATATGTATATCAAAATTAGAGTGTTTTGTACCAAGTTTGTGAATAAGTATTATTCTAATTATGATTCGTTGCAACGAACATGAACATTGCTAGTATTTCCAACCATGCATTTTTTTCCAAGTATCCCATAGTTTCGAGTTTTCCATCAAGATATTAGTCACTCATGGTTGATATTTACTTTCAATCATGTACACATACGCACTATGTAACTAGCCTTGCTTATTGGCTTCCAAAGCTTAACTTTGACTCCTACTTACAATATGTAGAGTATTTAACAAAAAACTACCACTTTCAACTAGCACTAGGAAGAATCTATTGTACAAAAAATAGCAAAAACATACCCAAAATTTCTTAATCCACGCCAAAAACTACTACCTAGTACTCCTACCGATTAGGTTCGTTTAAACCCATTTATGACAGGGTTGGCCCACACGTCCTTGCTGATGAGGCAGCTTAAACAAACACATTTTGTTTGACCGTTGACACGAGGGACCCACATCTGACCTTCTATCCTGTTATTCCCCCTCAAATCATTATTTTTCCTGAACATTACTTCAAACAGTACTGATGCGTGTTCGTCGGTGGCGCCGGTGATGAGCGAGTTGGCCGCCGCTCCGCCGGACGGGCCGGACGCCACGCCGGCCTCCGCACGGGTTGGCAGGCTGGCCCGAGCGTGACTCACAAGCGAGCAAGCCGCCGCGCTGGCCTTCGCTCGAGCCAGATGGCTAGCCTGAGCGCGGCGCGCGCGAGCAAGCCGCCACGCTGCCGTGCCAATCTAGCTAGCAAACCTTGCAGACAAGCAGCTGGACGGAGCTATCTTGGCTAGCTAGCGGCCGCGAGTGCCGGACGGAGCTGGCATCTGGGCTGCCGCAACATGGGCTCCGCACCGCCGGCGGTTTTGACCTCGCCTTCTGCCGGCGCCGGTAGCTGCGTCCCATGGCCGAGGATGACTAGGTGGACGGGCCAGAGGTAGGAGGTCACTCGAGGATTTTTGTTGGTAAGAGCATGTACAATGGTTGATAAGGTAGTCTTATCTTAAGTCTGCCACGTATGCAAGTGGTAGTAGTTTCTTGGCATTTTAGTGTTTCTTGCATTATTAGGGGTTTCTTGTAAGGAACTATGTACATACTACTAGCGACAAAAGGCGATTCTAGGTTGCGTTGTACTCCAACGAGTACTACTAGTGGTCGCGGGAGTGTATACCTCGTTTTGTGGGTTCGATCCCGGCCAAACGCATGGCAGCCTTTAAAAAAATTGTACTACTACACTTTGTTGCGAGCCATATTTTACACGGGTAGTTTGAGTTTTGAAGTCGAACGGACATGCGGCCCCACAATCTGGTGCACTGGACAGCCTAGCCACGTGAACGGGTTTTCCTTCCCAGCATCCCGTGGCTCGCGTGCTCGCCCTAGCCGCACCTCGCTTGCAGCTTCCTCATCAGCTAGTAGCATATTTAAACTAGCGCCTCCCAATTAAGCCCGAGGAGCCGGAAAAGCCTGGCGGGGCATTGGGAACTGTGCAATATGGCTCTGTACGTAAAGTGCTCTACTACTACTCTGTAGCTTGTGGCATTGCACGCATGGACTTCACTCCATTATCGACTCTACTATAAAAGAAATTCCTCTTGACGTGTTTTTTTAAACGGAGGCAAAAGCTTTGCTTCATCTCATTCATAAAGAAGGAACTACTACTAACAAAGTTCGACGAGATCCATTACACCTCCACAAATGGAAGCGAAAAGCCTAGTCTCGCTGTATCAAATAACTCAAATGTTCTGCCCCCGCAGTAACCGTCGCTGATAAACAGGCTGCTAGTGTGTGCATGAGAGGAGCGGCTGAGTAGGCCAGCTACTCCTACGTGAGAGGAGCGGCTGAATATAGCACCGAGAGTACCCACTAGGCCACTACGCAGGTGTACTTCCCCTGCATTGATAGTACAACGATGGTTCTAGAGAACAGTAGTACCCTCCACTTCCAACTGTAGCTCCTTGGCCCTGAGATTCCAGAGTTCAAAACCGGTGCACTATACTAGACTAGACTAGAAGTACAGTACATCGCACTACTAGTTGAGAAAAGTAGTATTGGTACTGCTACAGTACGAGTACGTACTCCTCCGTCACATAATGTAAGACGTTTTTTGGCACTAGTTGGCGTGTACAAAAAATGGCAAAAATATACCCAAAATTTCTTAATCCACGCCAAAAACTACTACCTAGTGCCAAAAATTTCTTACTAGTGCTATTATTTACAGTATAATGCAGTCCCATAACGTTCCATAATGCTAGTACTAGTAGTAAATAATAGCCTCACCCCTTCACTGAGGAATGATCTACAGTTGGAAGGGACGAGGCCCTGCGGTTACTACACTCTTATCTCCTCCTCGCTAGTTGCCCTCCCACCGAAGAGAAGGCAGTTCGTTGCTGCTCCCATGGATTCGCCAGGCGGTTCTACTCCTTGTCGGGGCTGGGAGACCTTGGACGACGATCCTCTGGGAGAAATTGCTCGCCGCTCCGACGTCCTCACCGCCGCAAGACTCGGTGCTTCCTGCACCAACTTTTACAAGACGTTGCTTAAACAGGCTTGGGAAAAGTCCATGCTTGTTGGTCTTCCATGCATCCTTGAGGAGAAGGTTCTTCTATGGGACAATCCTTCGAACAGTCCATAGCTCCCTGGCCATTGTTACACGTTGACTCCGCTAGAGTTGCCGACGTTGAGAGGTAGTCGGATTTTGTCCGATGAGCAGGTCAGTAATGGAGTTTGATCATGTAGTACTTAGTTATTCCATTTCCATCCCGTAATTTCTCTGCTGCTCACCGTCTTATATATAGGTCTGGGTTGGTACCAATGAAGATTGGCTTGCATACCTCTGGCCGGATACCACCATTATTTTGCACAACATCCACAGCAGTGCAGCCGTTCCGGTAGACCCCTTCTCCACCATTGGGATTGGCCTTCCGGACTGGCTGGGCTTGAATACGTATGATGATGCCTACATGAGATTGAAGAAGATAGCAATTGAGGACCTGCCTACAAAGCGACGCGGCTACGACGATTACTATCTCATCGCGGTGTTCGACATAAGGATTGCCATCAATGCAAGACGCAGTAACGGCAGAGGCTGGCGCATTTTGGCGACGGCAGATTTGTACCCCTACACGTTCGAAGACGCCATGCGCCATCTAGGCCGCATCTTCATGGTGACAAGCGAGAGGACTTGTTTCATCTGGTTGCCATCCTACGGTACAGGAGATTACAAACGAAATGCACAAACCATCATTTGCATCCCTAATGGTACCCATTATTTTGCAGGGACCAGTCATCCCCCGATCAAAATAAGATCGCCGATCCTGGATGTGCATTTGCATCCGCGATTCGGTCTAACCTGGAACCTTGTAGCTGACTTTGGCATATTGGGATCAACTATCTTAGCAGTCGTTACCCATGGTACCACTGATGTGCAACATGGTCACACAATCTACCACGATCGGACCTTCACCATCTACCCAGATATTCCATTTTTTTAACCCTCTCTCCTTCTCTTTCATTGTTGTACTAGTAGTATACTTAGTACTACCTCCATCCTGGTTTATAGGTCCCCTTTGTAGTTTGTGTCAAATTTTGACTAAATATTTAACTAACAAAATGTTAATGCATGTCAAGAAAAATTATCTCATTGGATTCGTATTTGAACATAGTTTTCAAAAATATAATGTTTGGTGACATGCGTGAACATTTTGTTAGTTTAATCTATGGTCAAAATTTGGCACGAAACACAATGGGGACCAATAAATCCGGACGGAGGTAGTAGTACTAGTAGGAGTACTTTTTACCTTGGAGGACGCGTATAGCTAGCTAGGCCCTTGAAGACTTGAACCCACTAGCTGCCACCATTTATGTTTTTCCATGTCTTACTATCTCATCCATGTAGCCAAGAGTGGCTATATATAATAAGCCGGTTATTTTACTTCCTCTATACCGGAGTAGTACTATTTGCTGCACAGTATTACTGACCGCCATATTTGAGAACACCATTATTATGCATGTACCTTGACTATGTACGTCACCATGTGTCCAGATCTGTGATGCCGCATGTACTAGATGAACGGCGCCGAGTTCGACCCCCGTGATGCTACGTGGGTGCCGAGGAACACTCTTGGAGAGTACTCGCTTTTCATCGGGGATAGCTACCCCATTGTGAAGCGGATGCCACCTTCCGTGCACGACACAGAAGGCCTGCCGTTCATGAAGCATGGTTGTGTCTTCATTGCGCACCGCCGGATGAACGACATGCTGGGACACGCTATCCCTGATTTATGCCGCTTCAGCTTGGATGAGTCTCCATTGTGTGGAACCGGACTAGAAAGCTGCGACAATGATTCCTGTTGCCCACCGCTATGGATCGTGCCATCCATGAAGAACACCTGGGACTGGAACCTGGAGGAGGACATGCATGTAGCCCATCTATAACGTGTAAGTGGAGTACGGTAATTGTGAACGGTAGCACTGTGAATATATGTAGACTAGTCGTGCACAAATTTATCACATGAATTGGAGATGAACTTGTGTGGCATACTGGCATTTGTCCTTTAGAATTTATTACTAGTAAATGTGTTATGTGTACGTGCAACTTGTGTGGTTGTTGCACGGGCTCCAACACGCTCTTTGAGAAAAAAAGGTGGCACAACTTTGGATATACGTGACGTGGCGGCATCATACAGTAGCATCATTTGCTATAGTTGTAGTACACTCCTACTAGGACGACAACTCCTATAAAACCTTGCGCTTGACTCTTTGCCTCTTCGGGAGGTTCAACAGTTCGTACTCGTGTGAACCTTGCACTTGACTCTTCGCCTCTTCGGAAGGTCCAACAATGATGATACTACAGTACAATATGCTTCTGGCAATCTGACACCGATTGAACTGCTGCACGTCCACTGCTAGGGCGAGGGCGAGGGAGAGGGAGAGGGTGGGAGAGGGAGAGGGTGCTGTAGTCAAAACCCTCTCCTCGTCCTGCGAGCCATCACGCGCGTGGGTGAGGGAGAGGCGTAGTAAGCAAGCTTCTCCTCGTTCAGCGAGTTGACGGGACACATCAAAGGAGTACTAGTACTAGTAGTAGTAGTCCATACTGCGTCCTTTCTGATTAATATGGCTTAATTTGAAACGAGAAAAATACACTGGCGGTCAACGTATGTAATAATACGCTCTTTACGGTCACTATATATAGTTTTGCAGCAATTATACGATCACTAGCTCATTGTAGAGCACCGTATTGAACCCTACTAACCGGCCACATAGTCGACGCGGCACTTTGTTGACTGGTTAAATTTTCACCTGGTTTCTGGGTCCCACCTGTCAGTTGGCAGAGCAAAGAAATCAGTTAAACAAAACTTTATGCAGGCGCGACACGAGTCCAACCCTTGCGCGTGAACTGCCCTGGCTGTGTATGTGAGTGCATGCACGTGTCCTCCCTCGGTCTTCCAACAAAGAGTGTACATCGGCTACAAAACAAAGAGTGTGGTATATAATGTACATCTACACTTCCAATGCATTTAGCCTTTAATCTAAATCGATATTGATTGACTAATGCACCAACTTGTGCGGTAGGTATAGGCTACATGTCTATCCTTAATTACATCATGCAACGGCCTTCATTTAATCTTCTTATCTCAATGGTCGCATGCACACACAAGTCTGCTACTTTTGGGCATTAATTATGCCCTGGTCAATGTGTAAATCTCTAAATGTACAGTCTTTCATGGACGTAGGGTGTAGGTTGAGCACTTGAGCGTGAGCTGTATGTGTTGCGTCGTGTGCTGTGTGCCGCATGGGTGCGTGAGTGTTGCGTGCATCCATGTGTACGTGTGAGTGTTGCATGTTACATGCATGGGGCTTACTCCCTACCATTGACATGTTCATATTTCAAGCTTCCTCTGTTCCCTCCATATGGTGATACTCCCTCAGTTCCCAAATAGTACGGAGTAAAAGCCTCCCTCTGTTCCCAAATACGGAGTATTTGTCTTTCTACAGATTTCAACAAGTGACTAGGTACGGAGCAAAATGAGTGAAGTGAGCGTAGAGGCATAGGGATACTGTAGAAAGGAAGTCCTCGCGATCCATTATTCCCCATCTCGGTCAGAGAGAACTATTCAACTAGTCTTCGCAGTGAAGTGACAATACACGCTGCAGCAGATGGGACACGTAATTAATAAGCTGAACCAGCGTGTTGTTGTTACTAAATCATCCTTACCCAATACAGCCATCATGTTTGCCAGTACAGCACGCTTCCGCAAATACGCCTACGCACCTCTGTCCGACATTAACTGACATGTGGGCCCTCTTGTGGTAGACCCACATGTCATCGGTGTAACTATTTACACTCCGAAGGTTGGTATATCCTGGTAGTAGTACTAGTAGAATTGAGATTTAATGCACTTTCTTCCCTGTCTTCTACTCTTCTTCCTCCTCTCTTCTTCTTCCTCCTCTCTTCCCCATCGTCGGCCGCACACCATTTACCCCCGCTCACTGCTCGCCCGCCCGCGCCATCTTCCTTGGTAGCTTGCACGTACCATATCCCCCCGCTCACTGCTCGGCCACACGAGGAGAAGCTTCTTCGCTCGCCCGCCCGAATCCACTTTCCCGCTGGCTCGCAGGCACCGAAAACCCCAATGGCAGAACCGACTGACATGTAGAGCCGCGATTGGAATTCCCTCCCCGATGTTCTCTTGGAGCAGATCTGTAGTCGTATGGACCTACTCAGCACCGTCCGTCTGGCCGCATGCTCGGTGTCTTTGTACCGTCTACTCGTCTGCAACTGGCCGGCTCTTTTCAAGACACCCTGCTTGCTGATGCCCGATCCTCGCAGGTGGCCCAGGCACCGACTTGACGATCCTACGGAGGTTTCCGTGGTGCCCCTCGACATGATACTTCATGCGCGACCACTACTGGGCGGGCATGAAGGCCAACTGGATCATCCTCATCCACCACACCGGTAGTCCGTGGCGTCTCGTGGATATCTACACCCAGCGAGAGATCACCCTTCCATCGTTGGATACCGCCGACATCAAGCCTCGCAGACCGCTGGACAATCCTGCCTACTACGCACGAGACGCGTCAAGCTTTTGGCTCGACCTCTGTTTGCATAAAGTTGTAATCTGTGAAGTGCCCACACCATCAGAAGACTACATGGATTACAAGCTCATTGCCTTGTTCAACATGGGATTAGTCTATCTGGAATCCGGTCGCCATACATGGTTATGGCTCATCATCAATCCTGTTGAGGCAACATTTCTGTCTAATGCTATAGTGCATGATGGCATCGTTTACGCGGTCGACGCACAGATTGGCTGCCTATACTGGTGGAATCTATCGTCGTGTAATTGTTCTATCTCATCTCATCTTTACCTTATGAATACGACTGCCTGTTCATTTGTTACAAATTTAGAATGCATAGCATGTCTATAACCACATCATTGCTATGTGTTCCTCTCATTTCCTAGATTTTTATGACCACACATGTTATTATTAGAGTTGATATGAGAACAATTGGCATCTAATGATTGTTAGAATACATATTATGAGCATAACATCATGATTGCTATATGTTACTCTCGTTTAAAAGATTTTTATAACAACGCATGTTATTGCTTAGAGTTGATATGAGAACAGTAGTAGTAAGTGCTATGGTAGAATATGAGTAGGTGCTGTCATAGCTGTTTTCCTCTCATTGTTACACGATGTTTGAACCATGACATGTTGCTAGAATATGAAAGCCATTGGCTTATTTTTTTTAACTTGGGGGTATGATTATGACCACGGCATTGCAATCCTCTGTCTATGATATGTGTCACTGTTATAATAATCTTAATTCCACACATACTCTGAACATGATTGTTTATTTTTGTCCTTTTGGTCTCCAATTTGAATTGTTGCAGCAGACGCAAATGCACTGGCCTTCATGATTCTAGGACCTGGAATCATACCAGCCGATGGGTGGTGGTTTATCGCTCGTTCAGCTGACAGCGGTCATTTGATGCTCATTCGCACGTACCAAATTGACCAAACCATTACATCAAACCACATGTAGTACAATGCATGGGGCGTTCGTGACATTGATGGCTATGACTGCTTCGTGTTCGAGAAAGATCCCAGCTTCGTTGGGCCAGGCGTATTCAACTGGAGGCGGGTTTACAGCCTCGGCAACCACTCCTTGTTCCTCGGGCTCAATTATCCGATCATCCAACCAATCATCGATCATATCACCGGCGATGATTACTCTGCTATGCAACTTCCATTCACGAGGGGGGCTATGTTTACACATCATACCATGGGTTTCATGAATCACCATATCCAGAGATTCGTCGACACAGCTTGTTGCCAGGTAATCTTCAGTGTGTGAAAGGCATCAAGCTTCCATGCAATGGATTGCTTTTGCAAACCCGACATGCGGCGATGTGGTTCATGCCAACAGCAAATATGCACAACTTGATTCGTGCTGATATCTAGACTGAGCCATGTATTCTGCTGCTGTAGCATGACCCTCTTTTGTTGGATATTATGTACTGTTGTTAGTTTGAAGCACTCCTCTGGTTTGAAGGATAGATACCTTCCTGGGATCAAGTGCATCCTAACTCACCTGCGTAGGATGTACTGATAATGATGATGGAGATGCTGTGCAGAAGCCATATATGCTACACCCATGACTTATTTGTTCATACCAACCATCGACAGCGAGCACAACATATGCTACACCCACGTCTTATTTCCTCACAAAAACAAAACGATTTTTTGGCAAATCAATAATCTCTTAAAAAATGTTTATCATTTCGGGATTACAACAGTTCGGACTCCACCGAAATATGCAAAATAAGGTTGAACTTTACCGTGGTCCTGGGCAGAAAATGGGCTGTAATAAATAACTTAAGAATTAGCAAATGGGTTGCAAATTAAAAAAAAAGCAAATGGGCTTTATGTTGTCTGCCACAGATTTGGAGGCTGACTTGTGGGCCTACCAAGTTCATGCGTACACAAGGTTTTGCAAAAAAGAAACTTAGTCAACAATCGACTCTACCAGCGTCAGACCATTAGATGTCAATCTAACGGCAATCATGCTTCTTCAGTCTCTGATCTTCCTGCCCCAGCCGCCCAAACCAGCGCCATCGGAACCGCCTGCTCCCGCCTCCCGAGCCCGGCAGTGCTGCCGGGAAGGCCTCACGGCCCCATCATACTCGCATCCCTGGCCTGTCTATCCCTCTACTCACCCACACCTCCTGTTATTTTCCAGCGACGGCAGCCGAACCAGTCAACCGTCGTACTCTCCACCGCGTGGGCAGCCACTGCCGTGTCTTCCCCGGATCCGTGTCGTTCCCTTCATAGGCCTCACCGTCGTCCACCGCCCTGGTGCTCTTGGCGCGGCATGGTCAACAATGTCCATCCAACGGCCGTAGTGCTTCTTCAACCTCTGGTCTTCTTTCCCCAGCCGCCCAAAGCAGCGCCGGACGTGCCGCATGCTCCTGCCTCCCGTGGCCGGCTGTGCTGCCGCGAGGGCCTCACCGTCCCCATACTACTCCCACCACTGGCCAGGCCATCCCTCCACTCACCCACTCCCCCTGTTATTCTGCGGCGACGACAACCTCACACCGCAGCCGAACCAGTGAACCCTCGTGCTCCTCTCCGCATGGGCATCCACTGCCGCGTCTTCCCCGGCTCTGCATCGTCCCCTTCCTAGGCCTTGCCATTGTCCACCGCCATGGTGCTCTCAGCGCGGCATGGTCAATGTGGTCAACGACCGACTTCCATCAGAAGAGTACTATACGTGGAGAGGCTGACAGCTGGGTCCAAGGCCACTGCCCAGTTTTTTTGTGATTTTCCAAGTAAGTCGCTTTGTCAGGCCTGTTGGGCTGCAAATCTTTCAAGACGAGGAGAGCTTCATTCGGTTGGCCGAGAAAATGGCCTATCAGAAATGAGAAATGGGCTGTACATTTTTAAAACACATCAAACCGACAATTAGTTTCAAATATCTTTTTTTAATTTTGAGATTTTAAATTACATTAATTTTTATGCATGGAGAATTTGTTGGATTTTATATTGATATACATTTATTTTTAAAATTAGTTTGAATGTGAGTCGAAATTTCGGGATTAAAAACAGTTCGAACCGCAAATTTCGTATAATTTTTTAACCGTGGCCACAATATGGGCTGTAATGATAACAAAAAGAATATGGGCTCCAAAAAAACCCTTAAGAATTAGCAAATGGGTTGTAAATTATTAGAAATAATGGCAGATGGGCTGCATGCCGTTTTCCATAGATTTGAGGCTTTCCTAAAAAAATGTTGACGCACAAGGTGACTGTTGGATGTCCATCGAACGACCGTCGTGCTTCTTCAATCTCTGCTCTTCCTGCTCCAGCCGCTCAAACAAGCGTCGGCGGGACTGCCTTCTCCCTCCTCCCTGCGGCCGGCTGTGCTGCCGCGCAGGCCTCACCGCCCCACCATACTCCCATCGTTGGCCTAGCCATCCCTCTACTCACCCACACCTGCTGTTATTCTCCGGCGACGGCAGACGAACCAGTAAACCCTCGTACAGTCGTACTCCCCTCCGCGTGGGAAACAACTGCCGAGTCTTCCTTGCCTCCGTGTCGTTCCCTTCCTAGGCCTCGCCGTCGTCCACCGTCCTGGTGCTCTCGGCGCGGCCTGGTCAACGTGGTCAACGACCGACATGCATCTGAAGTGGACTGTACGTGGAGAGGCCGACAGCTGGGTCCACAGTCGCACGCAAGGAAATGCCTCCTTATTACACGCATAATAATGATTCCTCCACCTGACATCAGGGACCTACCGAAAGGGCCTCTTTATTTTGCAAAAAAAAACGTTATCGCCGCTGACAGCTTGGACCCACCAGCTATATCTTCGCACGCAAGGAAGCAAGAAAAAAAGAATACTCCCCCTATTAGCTGGGACCAAGTATAGTGGCAGGCTGACTTGTGGGCCTACTAAGTTGACGGGGACGGAGGGCTTCGTCAACTTAGTCAATATGCACGATTCTAGCTCTAGTGACCGTACGATGTCCATCCAACGGCTGTAGTGCTTCTTAAACCTCTGGTCTTCTTGCTCCAGCCGCCCAAGCCAGTGCCGGTCGTGCCTCGTGCTCCTGCCTCCCGTGGTCGGGTGCGATGCAGCGGAGGCCTCACCGCCCCTACTACTCCCACCGCTGGCCAGGCCAGCCCTCTACTCACCCACACCCCCTGTTATTCTGCGGCGACGGCAGCCTCACACCACAGCGAACCAGTGAACCCTCGTACTCCTCTACGCGTGGGCATCCACTGCTGCGTCTTCCCCGGCTCCACGTCATCCCCTTCCTAGGCCTCGCCGTTGTCCACCGCCCTGGTGCTCTCTGCGTGGCATGGTTAACATGGTCAAGGAATGGCTTCCATCGGATGTGGACTGTACGCGGAGAGGCTGACAGCTGGGTCCACGGCCACAGCAAGGAAGTGCCTCCTTATTATGCGCAAAATAATTATTCCTCCACCTAACAACGGGGACCCACCGAACGTGCCATCGTATTTTGCGAAAAAATGTTTCCCCTTGACTGCTGGGACCCACCAGCTACATCTTCGCACGCAAGGAAGTGCGTTCGGGCAAAAAAAAACGATTCGCCCCCCTGACTGCTGGGACCCACCAGCTACATCTTTGCAGGCAAGGAAGGCCTGACAGTCGGGACACACCCGGTCGAAGCGTACGTAGGGTTGTCATTCTGGTCGGGAACGTGTACGTACATACTGGTCGTTGTAGTGGCGCGCACGTGTCGTAGTAGAGGCACGCACGTGTCGTAGTAGAGGCGCACACGTAGCATGTACACGTACGTACAGCGGCGAGGGTGCAAGAAAGAAAATACGACCACGTACGTATGTACGGGCAGGGTCTTGAACGCCTACTCGCGCATACGTACATGGCTGGGTTGGAACGGAGAAACAACGTCGTCGTCGTGTTCATGGGGAGCCAACCGGCTGGGTCGGAACGGAATGCGTGGTCGTGTTCATCGGGAGGGCTTGGACGAAACAGGCGATGGAAATGAGGCCTGGCATACCGCACAACGGAGGAAACGGACCTCCTACGTTTGGAACGGGGTCCTATTGATCGGGAGGGGTGTGGCGTACCGCACAATGGAGCAAATGGACCTCCTACGATCGAAACGGGGTCCTGTTGATCGGGAGGGGGTGTGGCGTACCGCAAAACGGAGGAAACAGACCTCCTACGGTCGAAACAGGGGTCCTGTTGATCGGGAGGGGTGTGGCGTACCGCAAAACAGAGGAAACGGACCTCCTACGATCAAAACGGGGGTCCTGTTGATCGGGAGGGGTGTGGCGAACCGCAAAATGGAGGAAACATACCTCCTATGGTCGAATCGGGGGTCCTGTTGATCGGGAGGGGTGTGGCGTACCGCAAAACGGAGGAAACAGACCTCCTACGGTCGAAACGGGGGTCCTGTTGACCGGGAGGGGTGTGGCGTACCGCAAAACGGGACTCCATGGGATACTGTTCATCTCCATCGTCGACCTCCTCCAGCCTCCACGGGCTACCGTCGACCTCCTCCAGCCTCCACGGGCTCCTGTTCATCCAGCCTCCACCGCGCGCTACTCCACCGGCTACTGTTCAACCACCCCTCCACCGTCTACTGTTCATCCACCCCTCCACTGTCTACTGTTCATCCAGCCCTCCACACCACGAGGTCCTGTTCATCCAGAGGCAACGCCACCGCTCACTGTTCATCCAACCCCCCCACAACGCTCACTGTTCATCTAATCGACCGGCTTTAGTTAGCAGCAGTAGCGAAGGAATCACTCCATCGGGTTCAGTTAACAGCCATCGATCGATCGCTCGGGGTCAGTAACGCGTAGCCTGCAATCGCTCGGGTTCAGTTAGAGCCCAACGCCTCGCTCGGGTTCAGTTAGAGCCAACGCCTCGCACGTGTACGAGAGAAACGCGCATCGCTCGGCCCCCGACCTCCCACCGTAATCGGCAACTCCCCGAAATTTTCCTCCCCCTCGCTTCTACCACGATTTTTTCCATCATGGACGGCCCAAAGAATGTCATGCAGCTGCGTCTCCGGCCCGCCCAGGACGAAAAGACCATTTTCTGTCATGATTTTTTGTCATAGAAGTAGGAGCCCACCACATCGATGATGATACCGGGTTTTGTCACAATTATTGTCATAGAAGTGTCATATGTATGACAGAAAAAAATTCGTTCGGCCCAAAATGTCACGGATGTGTCTTTTTTTTGTAGTGTCATCACACTTTTATGGATTTACAACTCAAAGCTAGAACAAGATATGACTCTATATGAATGCCTCCGGCGGTGTACCGGGATATGCAATGAATCAAGAGTGACATGTATGAAAATTATGAAAGTGGCCTTGCCAAAAATACGATGTCAACTACATGATCATGCGAAGAGCAATATGACAAAAGTAATGCGTGTCATATGATAATGAACGGAATGGTGGAAAGTTGCATGGCAATATATCTTGGAATGGCTATGGAAATGCCATAAATAGGTAGGTATGGTGGCTGTTTTGAGGGAGATATAATGAGGGTTATGTGTGATAGAGCGTATCATATCACAGGGTTTGGATGCACCGGCGAAGTTTGCACCAACTCTCGAGGTGAGAAAGGGCAATGCACGGTACCGAAGAGGCTAGCAATGGCGGGAAGGTAAAAGTGCGTATAATCCATGGACTCAATATCAGTCAAAAGAACTCATATACTTATTGCAAAAATTTAGAAGTCATTAAAACCAAGTACTACGCGCATGCTCCTAGGGGGATAGACTAGTAGGAAAAGACCATCGCTCGTCCCCGACCACCACTCATAAGGATGCACAAGCGAGGTACACTTCATGTTTCAAATTTGTTACACAACTTTAACCATACGTGCATGCTACGGGACTTGCTAACTTCAACACAAGCATTCTTTAAATTCATAATCACCCAACTAGCATGACTTTAATATCACTACCTCCATATCTCAAAACAATTATTAAGCATCAAATTGATCATAGCATTCAATTCACCTCCTATGAAAGTTTTCGTTCAAACTACCATGCTGTTTAAGACTCTCAAAATAATATAAGTGAAGCTTTAGAGACTAGCAATTTCTACAAAATATAACCACCACTGTGCTCTAAAAGATATAAGTGAAGCACTAGAGCAAACGACAAACTACTCCGAAAGATATAAGTGAAGATCAATGAGTAGCTAAATAATTATGCAACTATGTGAAGACTCTCTCTCATGGTATTGTATTCAAGAAGCAAGCAACGACAATGCAAGGATAGCACAACTCATGTGAAGAAGCAAAAACTTAGGCTCAACCGATACTAACCGATAGTTGTTGAAGAAGAAAGGTGGGATGCCTACCGGAGCATCCCCAAGCTTAGATGCTTGAGACTTCTTGAAATATTATCTTGGGGTGCCTTGGGCATCCCCAAGCTTGAGCTTTTGTGTCTCCTTAATTCCTCTCATATGATGGTTTTTCTTTTTATCAAAAGCTTCATCCACAACAAACTCAACAAGAACTCGTGAGATAGGTTAGTATAAACCAATGCAAAACCTTATCATTTTCTACTGTAACAAATCACTAAAATTATTATTCAACATTGCATACTAAATGCCTATGCATATTTAATACTCCTATCCTCAAATAGAATCATTAAACAAGCAAACATACGTAAACAATGCAAACATAACAGCAATCTGCCAAAACAGTACAGTCTGTAAAGAATGCAAGAGTATCAATACTTCCCTGACTTCAAAAATTACAAACGAAAATTCCCACTGTAATAAATTTATCAGAGCTCAATATTCAAAAAGATTCAACATTATAACACTCTCTAAATTTTCTAGGGAATTCTTGCAACAGCGGTAAACTTTCTGTTTTCAAACAGCAACATGTATACTAGCAAAATAAGCATGGCAAAGGCTATCCTTGACATTTTTATTGAAACTAAAGATGCAAAACATTATTCTAACTAACAGCAAACAAAAACTAACAAAATAAATTGACGCTCCAAGCAAAACACATATCATGTGGTGAATAAAATATAGCTCCAAGTAAAGTTACCGATGAACAAAGACGAAAGAGGGGATGCCCTCCCGGGCATCCCCAAGCTTAGGCTCTTGGTTATCCTTGAATATTACCTTGGGGTGCCTTGGGCATCCCCAAGCTTAGGCTCTTTCCAATCCTTATTCCATAGTCCATCGAATCTTTACCCGAAACTTGAAAACTTCAGCCACACAAAACTCAAAAACAAAACTCGTAAGCTCCGTTAGTATAAGAAAACAAAACCACCACATAAGTACTGTAATGAACTCATTCTAAATTCATATTGGTGTAAAACCTACTGTATTCCAAATTCTCTATGGTTCATACCACTTAATACTACCCATAGATGCATCAAAATAAGCAAACAACACAATGAAAACAGAATCTGTCAAAAACAGAACAGTCTGTAGTAATCTGTATCAAACGTATACTTCTGGAACTCCAAAAATTCTACCAAATTAGGAAGTCCTAAGCAATTTGTGTACCAATACAAAGCAAAAATAATGAGATCCGAAGCAGGTTTCTTTGAATTAACAAAATTAATTTACTGGGTGCAAAAGTTTCTGATTCTCAGCAGGATCAACACAACTATCACCGTAAGCTATCCTAAAGGTCTTACTTGGCACTTTATTGAAACAAGAGCTATAAAACATGATTACTACAGTAGCATAATCATGTGGACACACAAAAACAGTAAGGATAAATATTGGGTTGTTTCCCAACAAGCGCTTTTCTTTAATGCCTTTCTAGCTAGGCATGATGATGGCAATGATGCTCACATAAAAGATAAGAATTGAAACATAACGGGAGCATCATGAAGTATATGACTAGCACATTTAAGTCTAACCCACTTCCTATGCATAGGGATTTTGTGAGCAAACAACTTATGGGAACAATAATCAACTAGCATAGGGAGGTAAAACAAGCATAGCTTTAAAAATTGAAGCACATAGAGAGAAAACTTGACATTATTGGAATTCCTACAAGAATATGTTCCTCCCTCATAATAATTTTCAGTAGCATCATGAATGAATTTAACAATATAACCAGCACCTAAATCATTCTTTTCATGATCTACAAGTATAGAAAATTTACTACTCTCCACATAAGCAAAATTCTTCTCATGAATAATAGTGGGAGTATAATAAGAGACTTGAACACTAAAAATTGTTTCCACATTAAAAGAGTAATGTTCAGAAAAAGGGTAATAATAATCAGGACAAGATTTGTAAATATAACCATCACTACTTTTTATAGCATAAGTTTCATCACAATAATCATCATAAGTAGCAACTTCATTCTCATCATAATCGATTGAAACCTCTCCCAAGATAGTGGAATCACTAAATAAAGTTGACACTCTTCCAAATCCACTTTCATATTCATCACAATAAGATTCAACATCCTCCAAAATAGTGGGACAACTACTTCCTAAAGTTGACACTCTTCCAAACCCACTTTCATCAATATAATCATCATAAATAGGAGGCATGCTTTCAGCATAATAAATATTCTCATCAAAACTTGGGGGACAAAAAATATCATATTCATCAAACATAGCTTCCCCAAGCTTGTGGTTTTGCATATCATTAGCATCACGGATATTCAAGGAATTCATACTACCAACATTGCAATCATGCTCATCATTCAAAGATTTAGTGCCAAACATTCTATAGATTTCTTCTTCTAGCACTTGAGCACAATTTTCCTTTTCATCATACTCACGAAAGATATTAAAAAGACGAAGCGTATGAGACAAACTCAATTCCATTTTTTTGTAGTTTTCTTTTATAAACTAAACTAGTGATAAAACAAGAAACAAAAAGATTCAATTGCAAGATCTAAAGATATACCTTCAAGCACTCACCTCCCCGGCAACGGCGCCAGAAAAGAGCTTAGTTGACGGGGTGTGAGTGAGTGCCCTTTACCTAGCCTCCCCGGCAACGGTGCCAGAAAAGAGCTTGATGTCTACTACACAACCTTCTTCTTGTAGACGTTGTTGGGCCTGCAAGTGCACAGGTTTGTAGGACAGTAGCAAATTTCCCTCAAGTGGATGACCTAAGGTTTATCAATCTGTGGGAGGCGTAGGATGAAGATGGTCTCTCTCAAGCAACCCTGCAACCAAATAACAAAGAGTCTCTTGTGTCCCCAACACACCCAATACAATGGTAAATTGTATAGGTGCACTAGTTCGGCGAAGAGATGGTGATACAAGTGCAATATGGATGGTAGATAAAGGTTTTTGTAATCTGAAATAATAAAAACAGCAAGGTATCTAATGATAAAAGTGAGCGTAAACGGTATTGCAATGATAGGAAACAAGGCCTAGGGTTCATACTTTCAATAGTGAAAGTTCTCTCAACAATAATAACATAGATAGATCATATAACAAGCCCTCAACATGAAACAAAGAGTCACTCCAAAGCCACTAATAGCGGAGAACAAACGTAGAGATTATGGTAGGGTACGAAACCACCTCAAAGTTATTCTTTCGGATCGATCTATTAAAGAGTTCGTACTAGAATAACACATTTAGACACAAATCAACCAAAACCCTAATGTCACATAGATACTCCATTGTCACCTCAAGTATCCGTGGGCATGATTATACGATATGCATCACACAATCTCAGATTCATCCAACCAACACAAAAGTACTTCAAAGAGTGCCCCAAAGTTTCTACCGGAGAGTCAGGAACGTGTGCCAACCCCTATGCATAGGTTCATGGGCGGAACCCGCAAGTTGGTCACCAAAACATACATCAAGAGGCACATGATATCCCATTGTCACCATAGATAAGCACGGCAAGACATGCATCAAGTGTTCTCATAAAAGACTCAATCCAATAAGATAACTTCAAAGGGGAAACTCAATTCATCACAAGAGAGTAGAGGGGGAGAAACATCATAAGATCCAACTACAATAGCAAAGTTCGGGATACATCAAGATCGTGCCATAGAGGGAACAAGAGAGAGAACACGAGAGAGAGAGATCAAACACATAGCTACTGGTACATACCCTCAGCCCCGAGGGTGAACTACTCCCTCCTCGTCATGGATAGCGTCGGGATGATGAAGATGGCCATCGGTGATGGGATCCCCCTCTGGCAGGGTGCCGGAACGGGCTCCCGAGCGGTTTTTGGTGGCTACAGAGGCTTGCGGCGGCAGAACTCCCGATCTATATTGATATTCGATGTTTTTAGGGTACTAGGGAATATATAGGCAAAAGAAGTCAGTCAGGAGGTGCTCGAGGGGTCCACGAGACAGGGGACCGCGCCCTGTAGGGGGGGGGGCGCCCCCTATCTCCTAGGCTCCTCGAGGATCTTCTGACTTGATCTCCAAGCCTCCAGGATGATAATCTTCCAAAAAAACACATTGCCGAAGGTTTCATTCCGTTTGGACTCCGTTTGATATTCCTTTTCTTCGAAATACTAAAAGAGGCAATAAAACAGCAATATGGGCTGGGCCTCCGGTTAATAGGTTAGTCCCAAAAGTAATATAAAAGTGTATAATAAAGCCTATAATCATTCAAAATAGGTAATATAATAGCATGGAGCAATCAAAAATTATAGATACGTTGGAGACGTATCAGGGGTTGAGTGGGACAAAGGACACAAGAGTTTACCCAGGTTCGGCCCCTCACAATGAGGTAAAAGCCTACGTCGTGCTTCTAGTTGTATTGCTTGAGTTTTGATTACAAGGGAGCGGTTACGCTTGACCTAGCTATCGATCAACTGTTTCTTGAGTTAACCCGCCGCTGAGTCTTGCCTTTATATACACATGTCGAGGCCCGAAGCTTACAAGAGTCCGAGCCGGATCACACAATGTGTCCGGCCTGATTTCTAAGTCACCTTGCCCTGACAGGCAAGCCACCATATGTCAGTTCACACGTCCGGGTCTTGGACCACCGCCAGGCCCGCCTTTGTGAGACGCCATCTTCACACTTCATCTTCTTGGGCCTCCTTAGGCCTTCTTCATATTAAGTCGACAATGGTGTAACCCGGCCCCTCCTGGGCGGGTCACTCCTCGGGGTTATATCCCCAACATTAGGCCCCAGATTGATTTGAACTTGTTCATGTCAATCTTCACTGCTTCAAATTGACAATTCTTCCTCTCTAATACTGAACTAACCGTGTAACCCGCCGTGACGTCACGCCAAGTAAATATGGAGAAAATCAATGAAATCACAATGGATCTTTTCTCATTAATTGGTCGTCCGAGAATTGAGGCGCCTTCCAATGTTTGGATAATCATGACATCTCCTCGATTCCCGCACCTGCTCGAGGGGTTTCCTTTTCACTTTTACCCCTTTTGCTTCCACTTCTTCTTCCTCCTTGTGACCTCCACTGCCAGAGCTCTACCACTCCGGCCGTCCCTCGTTGGTGACTTCAACAAAGGTCACTGCATCAACTTGAACGAACTAGAGAACTGCGGCACACACTAAGGGAGTCCTGGATTAGGGGGTATCCGAACAGCCGGACTATATACTTTGGTCGGACTGTTGGACTATGAAGATACAAGACTCGAGACTTCGTCACGTGTCCGGATGGGACTCTCCTTTGCGTGGAAGGCAAGCTTGGCGATTCGGATATTAGATCTCCTTCTTTGTAACCGACTCTGTGTAACCCTAGCCTCCTCCGGTGTCTATATAAATCGAAGGGTTTAGTCCGTAGGACAAGAACAATCATAATCATAGGCTAGCTCCTAGGGTTTAGCCTCTACCATCTCGTGGTAGATCAACTCTTGTAATACTCATATCATCAAGATCAATCAAGCAGGAAGTAGGGTATTACCTCCATCGAGAGGGCCCAAACCTCGGTAAAATATCGCGTCCCCTGCCTCCTGTTACCATTAGCCTTAGACGCACAGTTCGGGACCCCCTACCCGAGATCCGCCGGTTTTGACACCGACATTGGTGCTTTCATTGAGAGTTCCGCTGTGCCGTCGCTATAAGGCTTGATGGCTCGGCTCGTTGTCAAGGACGACATCACCTCTGGGGGAGCCCTGGCTCTAGGCCAAACCCTCCGACTAGGCGGCTTCATCATGACCGCCCGATCGGCTGTCGCGCCGACGATGACTTCTTGGGTTATCGAAAATAGCCTCCATATCAATTCGGAGCTCGCCGAACAGATGGATCCAATGGGGCTCTCCTCCCTTAATGAGCTGTTGGATCGCATCGCCGCTCTGGGAGTCGCTACAGACTATGATCGGATTGGGTCTAAACCCGACCAAAGGGATATTAAATCCCCACCGGTCACCCATGAGATAGCGGTAGTGGAAGAGCCACACATGAATTATCCCTCCACTTTGAGGACGAATATGTCCGGATTACCGAGCTCTCTGAGCCGGATACCCGTTCGCGGGAGGACATGACCTAGACCCCAAACTTAGAATCGGGCAGCGGGCCAGAAAAATTGGGCAACATCCCGGAGTCCGAGCTGCCAAGCCCGGAATCTCCTCTGCCCCTGGGTGTCAGATCGGGTCAAAATTCGGATTTAAATAGGCCCGCCCACCCAGACTTATGCCATCTATCCCATATCAGACAAGAGCCCCAAGAGACGGTACATCGCTACTGGGCCAGATTCCTCCTTGTGTAAACAAGGTCAAGGACTGTTGCGAGGAAGACGCAATCTCACTTTTCTGCAAAAATTGCACGAACAAAGGGATCCTCAACGCCATAAGTCATCATGACATAGTACAATTTGCTGACTTAGCGGCCATAGTACAGAAGTACTGTGCGTTGGAAAGCGCCTGGAAAACCCAAACAGACTTCTTGGATAATCCGGCTCTCACTAAACCCTTCGTCCGAACTAAAAGGGTAAACTCTCGTAACTTACCTGATCCAATTCCCAAAAAACCAAAGCCCGCTCCAGGGCGTGGAACCGTATTGGAAGAATGGCTCAATGGGCCATGCAAAATTCATAGCACGTCAGATACCATGCCAATGCATAGCCTTAGAGCATGTTGGATACTCCGGCAGGTAGCAAAAAGCGGCGAGGATCTCCTTGTAAACCATAAAGCAGAGGAACATCCTGCCGAAGACAACAATGCGATACTGATAGTTTTTGAGACTTTCGCCTCAAACAAAAGGCGCAAGCGAGCTCATCGAAGTTTCGCTGAAGTCCGCCACCTGGCAGAAATAAATCCATGGAGCCACACTGCTATAACCTTCAGTGCCAGTGACGAACCTCAATTCCAAATAGTCCGGGCACCAGCCGCTTTGGTCCTTAGCCCAATCGTGGACGGCTTCCGGCTCACTAAAGTACTCATGGACGGCGGAAGCGGATTAAACCTCATCTACGAAGAAACCCTCAACAAGATGGAAATTGACAAAAGCCGCATTAAGCAAAGTAGCACGACCTTTAGGGGAATCATCCCTAGTCGGGAGGCACGGTGTGCGGGAAAAATCACACTGGATGTGGTATTCGGCACGCCGAAGAATTATAGGTCC
Source organism: Triticum aestivum (assembly GCF_018294505.1). Taxonomy (NCBI): domain Eukaryota; kingdom Viridiplantae; phylum Streptophyta; class Magnoliopsida; order Poales; family Poaceae; genus Triticum; species Triticum aestivum. The sequence goes on along the minus strand of NC_057810.1, from coordinate 186,979,679 downwards.
GAAGAAATCACGTTCCAAGTGGCCCCGTTCAGCAGCGGACACCACGCCCTTTTAGGGCAGGATGCATTCACGAGCTTTCAAGCCATACCCCATTACGGGTACATGAAGCTCAAAATGCCCGGACCCAATGGAATCATCACTCTAGTTAGTGACCCGGACGTCGCACTCCGTGCCGAAAATAAAACTGCCGCACTAGCCCTGGAAGTATTATCCGAAGCCCTAGTGGCCGAAGAACTAACAACACTGCGCGCCACAGTGCACAGAGACAACGTGATACTAGACAAGTGACCCAAGTCCACCTCTTTCAAGCCCGCGGACGAGATAGTCAAATTAGAGGTCCACCCAACGGACCCCACAAAGACAGCTTCCATTGGGACACAGTTGAGCCCCACAATGGACGCCGCACTGCGAGACTTCCTATGCGAGAATTGGGACATTTTCGCCTGGCATCCTTCAGACATGCCGGGCATCCCACGCAGGCTGGCTGAACACAGCCTCAATATACTGAAAGGATACAAGCTAGTCAAGCAGACTCTTAGGCGCTTTTCAGAGCCGAAGCGGCAAACCACGGGAGAAGAGCTAGCCAAGCTACTTGAGGCCGGATTCATCAAAGATATAAAACATCCGGATTGGCTAGCAAACCTGGTAATGGTACAAAAGAAGGACAAATCCTGGCGCCAATGTGTCGATTTCAAAGACCTCAACAAGGCCTGCCCTAAGGATCCCTTTGCCCTCCCTCGCATTGACCAAATCATCGACGCCACCGCAGGACATGACTCACTATGTTTCCTCGACGCATACTCCGGATACCATCAGATAAAGATGGCGGAATCCGACCAAGCCGCAACGGCCTTCATAACGCCATATGGCCCCTTCTGTTTCAACACTATGCCTTTTAGGCTCAAAAATGCCGATGCAACCTATCAACGCATGATTCAGACATGCCTGGAGAAGCAAATCGGCAAAACAGTGGAGGCATACATGGACGGCGTGGTCATCAAAACAAGACACGTCGAAACTTTAATAGATGACTTGAGACTCACGCTCGACAACCTCCGAACATACGACATCAAGCTCAACCCGGAAAAATGTGTTTCCGGCGTACCCTCCGGGAAGTTGCTCGACTTCATCGTTTCCAATAGAGGAATCGAAGCAAATCCGGCAAAAATCCGAGCTCTGTCGCAGTTGGCTATCCCAACAGACCTCAAGCAGATCCAGAAACTAACTGGACGCGTGGCTGCCTTAAGCCGCTTTATCTCTTGATTAGGAGAAAAGGCACTACCTCTCTATCGCCTTCTTCGATGCACCAAACACTTCGAGTGGACGGATGCGGCCATGGCCGGACTGGATGAAATAAAGACCCTATTGGCCAGCAATCCAGTTTTGACCGCACCAAATACTGGCGAACCTATGCTATTATACATAGCTGCAACACACCAGGTTGTAAGCACAGTGCTCGTCGTCGAACGAGAAGCAGACGGACACAAGTTCCCGCTCCAAAAGCCGGTATATTATGTGTCCATTGTCCTTACTCCATGCAAATCCCAATACCCACACTATCAAAAGATAGCATACACGGTCTTCATGGCATCTCGGAAGCTACGACACTACTTCCAAGAGTGTTTGATTATAGTGGCCTCTGAAGTACCACTGAATGACATAATAAACAACCGCAACGCCACGGGCCGGATTGCTAAATGGGCTATCGAGCTCCTTCCGTTCGACATAATATACAAACCATGGTGGGCCATTATGTCGCAAGTACTGGCCAACTTTGTCGCCGAATGGAAAGAAGCCGAACTCCCTAAAGAGTACGACGCGTACTCTAGTTGGATCATGCACTTCGACAACTCTAAAATGCTGGCCGGATTGGGAGCGGGTGTAGTCCTGACATCCCCCACCGGAGACACGGTCCAATACATACTCCAAATATTATACACAGACTCCAACAATGCAGCCGAATACGAGGCTCTGTTGCATGGTCTTCGGATGGCAGTCTCTATGGGCATTCAACCCCTAGAAGTGCGCGGGGACTCGAACCTCGCAATATCACAAATAAACGGAGACTTCGATGCCAAGGATCCGAAAATGGCGGCCTACCGTAATGCCGTCCTCAAAATGTCAGCTCGGTTGGAGGGGCTCGAATTCCACCATGTGGGCCAAGAAAACAACCAAGCGGCGGATATCCTCACCCGCATCAGCGCTAAATGCGCCCCCATCCCACCTAATATATTCTTGGAAAGGTTGTTCAAGCCATCCGTGGTATGGGAAGGGGAGACCGGCAACACCAGTCCGGCTCTGAACACAACCCCAGATTCCGAACCATCTGACGTAGTCGGGGGCTCCGCCACCGAAATAACACCTTCGGCCCATGAAATCATGGCCGTTATCGCCCCATGGACCGAGCCCTTCTTGGCCTACCTAAATAGGCAAGAGCTCCCCGAGGACCAAAATGAAGCACGTTGTATTGTGTGGCGTTCCAAGGCCTACAAAGTCCATGAGGGAGAGCTCTATAAAAAAAGTGCCACCGGAGTGCTCCAAAGATGCATCTCCGAAGAGTAAGTGTGGCAGCTATTGGCTGAAATCCATGCCGGACTCGGCGGGCACCATGCTGCAGCCCGGGCACTTGTCAGTAAAGCCTTCCATACAAGTTTTTATTGGCCGATAGCCCGGGCAGATGCACAAGACCTTGTCCAACATTGCGTCGGTTGCCAGCTTTTCGCCAATCAGAGCTATATGCCCCTTACCGCTCTCCAAACAATCCCCATAACTTGGCCCTTTGTGGTGTATGGGCTGGATATGGTCGGACCTCTTAAAGGGGGAAGCCATAAGAAAAAATACTTATTGGTCATGGTGGACAAGTTCACCAAATGGATAGAAGTCAAACCAGTTAAAACGGCCGAATCCGGACCAGTGATAGATTTCATATCAGGGGTTGTACACGGTTACGACGTCCCCCACAACATCATCACTGACAATGGCTCAAACTTCACAGCCAATGAAGTGAAAACTTGGTGCGGCAACATGGGCATCAAGCTCGATTATGCCTCCGTCTATCATCCCCAAACAAACGATCAAGTTGAACATGTAAATGATCTCATCATGAGCGGCATCAAACCCAGACTAGTGCGATCCCTGAAGGAATCGGACACGCACTGGGTCGAGGAGCTCAACTCCGTACTCTGGGGGCTGCGGACCACGCCGAATCGTACCACCAGATATACACCATTTTTTATGGTGTACGATGCAGAAGCAGTTCTACCCCGTGACATAATCCATGGCTCACCTCGCGTGCGCATGTACGAAGAGCAGGAAGCCGAGATAGATCGGCAAGCCAACTTAGCTGCCCTGGAGGAGGAGCGCGATGTCGCAAAAGCCCGTTCCGCATTCTATTAGCAGCAGGCTCGAAGGTATCAAAGCAGAGAAGTGCGGGCCAAAACTTATAATGTTGGCGAACTCGTTCTACGCCTACCGGAGAAGAAGAAGGACAAGCTCAAACCCAAGTGGGAGGGTCCCTTCATCATTGATAAAGTTCTCACCGGAGGAGCGTTCCGTCTGTGTAATGCATCCGACAACAGACTCGAGCCGAACCCATGGAACGCAGCCAGATTCCGGAGATTCTACGCCTAGTGCCAAACTCAATGTTCGTCTCCTTACCTCCGCTCTTTCAATTATGTTCTCCTTTTTTCCTTTCTCGCCCTCTTTACCTTCTTCACACAAAGTATTAAATACTGTGCGGATGCTTGAATCGCTCCAGCCGCACTATATGTGCTCACCATACCTGGGGGCTTCCCATACGGAAGTTAAATATAATTACTTTTCTGGCTTCTTGCCTACCACATATGCATCCTTTTCCATATGTGCCTTTCTTCGCCATTATATGCATCGATATGACTTCCGATTTGGCCATGCTAGGTTGCCTGGCTCTTGTGTTTATGCCCTACATTCCCGTTAATTCGGCTAGGGCATAAGGGGAGCACCTCTGCGATTGTTACCGTTGGTTCAGCCGGATGTGTACCTCAGACTGGGTGAAGCTGAAAGCTAGCGTTCTTAAGGGAATATTCGGTCGGTGAAAAAAAGATGTTTTTTCGTTTATTACAATGTAAATCCCCAGATGTTTTGTATCATGTGCTTCTGTTCGCAGTTCAGACATGCACATCGATGCATGCGTACCTAGGGAAAAGAACCCCTAACGGAACTATTCTCTCTGGAAGATGTTTCTTACTACCCATGTAATATAACATAACTAGTTGGGTACTTGTCTGTTCAAGCACTTATGACCCCTACGCCTGGTTTCCACGCATACCCCGGTTTTACATAACTGAGCGGGTATTCGGATACACCCCGGACTGTCGGGTCCGGGGGCTGAAGCAAAAAGGTCTGCCATGACAAATGATTTTCAATCCGGCTAGGGACTACAAATGTCCATTGAATTACATAGTCACTTGGACTGGCTATATTCTTCCTCTATACCATCCAACAGGCTGTCTAGCCTACAATCCTGTTGGGAATACTTTGCGGCTAATGCTACTTGGTCATACACCAGATTTATGGGAATCTCTTGCCCATCTGGCCCCACCGGTCTGACTTCGAACATATGGTTCCAGTCAGGTTTAGCGCACGCGTCTTCACCATGACCCAGGCTTCCCTTGCACCTTGTCGGCAGGCTGACACCTTCCATAACCGGAAGCGCCGCCGTGCTCCTTTGAGCATATCCACGAGCTCCCCCATGCCTCCTGGAAAGGAAGCGGATGGCACAAGGCCTGGGCAATACCCTGCATCACCTGCCGAGCTCGTCCGTGCAGTTGTGAGAGATCTTGCAGCAAATCGCCTGCAGACTCGGGCATCTTCTCTTCAGGACGGCCCGTCAGCATACCTACAGACATAATTCTATTAATATGCCTCCTTGCCGAACTGTACTACAGTTTGTTTAAGCACTTACCATAAATGCCGCGATGAAGCCTCCTGTTCTCCTTCACGGAGTCTGCAAGCTGAGCTCGAACATCTGCTAATTCGACGCCCAGCCGGATGTTGGCATCTTGGAGATTGTTTTTCTCCTGCCTAACCTGCGTAAGCACACGCTCGCTAGCATTTAGCTGTCTTCAGAGATGTGACTCACTATCTTTTACGACCTCTGGATTCTCTCCGGGATTGTCTGCAGAATCTTCTGTTAGACTTATAAATCAAGCCACATACTAACTGGTATATGTCCTTAAAATTTCTCTATTGAGAAAAGTGTTACCAGATGAGGCCTTCTGGGATTCCTCTAGTTTGGCAACTGCGGCCCTCAGCTGCGTCTTGCACTCCTCTAGCTCCAGAGATAAATGGGTATTCTTCTCTACAAGCACCTATGCATACAATGATCCTTAAAGCAATTGTTCCAACTGTTTCAAGTCTCAGGGGCTACTGTTATACATGCTTATCAAATTTTCTTACCCGTATATCCTTTGCATATTGGTCCGTCGCTCGGGCGAGTCCATCTTGGGTAGCTCGAATGTATGCGTCTCCTGAATTGAAGGCATTGAATGTCTCTTCGGAAAAAATACCATTGTGGAGTACGGCCCGTCGGCGCCGATGATTCATGGCGCTCTCTACTTCAGAATTTGTGGTGGAGAGCCTATCCACATCCTCCATCGGAGGAAAATTCGGCATTGGCCTCACATTAGCCTCCCCTCTTGAAGCCGGTTCTGGAATCCGGCTGGTGGAGGCGTGACTGGCAGGATCTCCGAATATAGTCCGGCAACTACTCTTTCTGCCAGGACACGATGGACGCTGTTACATTTCAAAAACGATAATCGCAGAGCGGATTTTAATTATACCTCAGCGACGGTGTTTCGACCCTAACTGCCTTCCTCTTGAGCCTGCCTGGCCCGGATGCCCTTTGTTGATGAGCCCCTAGGGGCTCGGCGCCGCATTCCGATGACCATCTCTATAGAAATATGATATTTGTTCATAAGGCATGGTATAAGGAAGGAATCCTCTTCGGAGGTTAGGGCTTCAGCTTTGCTTACACGCGACGCAGGGAGCAGTCCGGGATAGTCGGCAATAATAGCCACCAAGGTGCCGTCTCAGCTTGCCTGATAAAATGTCCCGTCGACAAGCTCCATAGGTATATCCGGATCTTCTTCAAGTCTGGGGTCGAGGGCCCGACCAGGATCCTCTGGCTGCGGAGAGGGGCTATTGAACTCTTTCACGGCCTTCCTTAGTTCCTGTTTAGAAAAATCAAGGTAAATGACTGTGATGAAGGATGCAAGAATGAATAGAGATGAGTAAAGAGTAACGGCTTACCCATCTTGGGGAGTTGTACATGGAAAATCCATCCCGCGGTTTAATACGAAGGAACTCCTCTTCTTCTCCTTTATATAAATCGGACAGTATTCTCGCCAGAGCGATGGTGGAGTCCGGACCTTTACGACCGTAGCGGGTGGCATCATCTTCCCCGTTGAAGTGCCACATGGGCTTCCCCCGATATTGAAGTGGTTGCACCCTCCGCATTATGCATATTGATATAACTTCGACTATTGTCAGTCCCGATTGGGCCAGTGTCTTTATCCTGCCCATCAGGAAGTGGACTTCTCTGTCATCTTCCTCCTGGGGGCTCCGAGGGCGCCAACTTTGGCGTTCTTCAGCAGAGCGTTATTAAATTCAGGATGGCCCGTCCAGATTGGGTCTGGAAGGGGAACGTCATCTACCTAAAACCACTCAGAGAGCCAGTCTTCAGATGCCTTCTTTGGAGTGCCGGACAGGTGTCCGGTCTGGGCGACGCGCCATATTTTGGCTCCGCCCACTTGATATATGGATCCCCCTGATTACGAGGGACGAGGTAGAATAACTTCTTCCATAACTCGAAGTGAGCCTCGTAGCCCAGGAATAGCTCATAGAGAGCAACATATCCGGCGATGTGCAGCACGAAGGCGGGGGTAAAGTTATGCAACTGGAGGCCATAGAACTCCAGGAGCCCGCGGAGGAATGGGTGGATTGGAAACCCGACGCCTCTTAGTAAATATGGGACGAGGCATACCCGCTCCCCCTGAGATGGGTTAGGAGATCTCTCTGCTTGCGCCCTGCCATTATAGGCGGCTAGTCCGGCTCGGACGGGGACCATGTACGCAGGTGGAAGAAAACCTTGGGTCTGCAACTCTACTAATCGGCTGTGGGGGACAAAACATTTTTCCCAATCACCTGGCTTAGAGCTAAGGGAGCGAGAAGAGGAGCTGCGACGACCGGCCATGGTAGAATGGTTTTTTCTGGGCGTGCTCTATCGAATGCTTGCTTGAGGGAAGAAGGTGAGATTTGGATATGTGGATCCCCGTCTCTTCAAATAGATGGTTCGCCTGCAGGGTCAGGGTGGCAAATGTAAAAATGCCCGGCCCCTCGTATTCGCTCGACACGTGGAGATGGCCATTATTGAGGCACAGAAGCCGAGGAATACAACATTGATGGGAAGCCGGACATTGTTCGCTACAATAGGTACTCTGGATTTGGAGAAGAACCCGCCTTGCAATGCCGAAGACAATCTGCGTGCCGGACTCATCATCATTGAAACCTGGTTTGGGGGCTACTGAGGGAGTCCTGGATTAGGGGGTATCTGGACAGCCGGACTATATACTTTGGCCGGACTATTGGACCATGAAGATACAAGACTCGAGACTTCGTCCCGTGTCCGGATGGGACTCTCCTTTGCATGGAAGGCAAGCTTGGCGATTCGGATATTAGATCTCCTTCTTTGTAACCGACTCTGTGTAACCCTAGCCTCCTTCGGTGTCTATATAAACCGAAGGGTTTAGTCCGTAGGACAAGAACAATCATAATCATAGGCTAGCTTCTAGGGTTTGGCCTCTACGATCTCATGGTAGATCAACTTTTGTAATACTTATATCATCAATATCAATCAAGCAGGAAGTAGGGTATTACCTCCATCGAGAGGGCCCGAACCTGGGTAAAACATCGTGTCCCCTGCCTCCTGTTACCATTAGCCTTAGACGCACAGTTCGGGACCCCCTACCCGAGATCCGCCGGTTTTGACACCGACACACACACTCTCATCTTCACCGCTGTCAGGTACCACTTCCCAGTCTTTTTAGATTTGCATTAAGTCACTGACTTCTCATAAGTTCCTCGGCATTTGTCGCAGTTCTTGATAGCTTTGAATAGAACCTACCTTTCAATCCAAAAACACTTTAGAAATAAAGCGGTAGCCAGTTAAGCATCCATATTGAATCTCAAACAGACCTCTTCCTCTCTAGGATCGATAAACATCCCAGTTGTTCTTCCACTATTACTTTTAGGTTTCATCATTAATTTCCTTTTTGAACTGTCTGAAGATCCATGGATACAGTCGCAACTTGTGAAACTAGTTTGCCCATACTTAGAAATATCTTCGGCACATCCTTGCTTACGTGACCCGCCGTTTACACACGCGTCATTTAGCAGCTCAGTAATGAAACTCATAATCCGCCAACCTCTGGCGACTTAATATTAACTTTGTAACCTGCCAACTTTTGACCGCTTTAATCATGAATTTGTAACCAACGACCATCTCAAGCATAAATCCTGTAATCACTAGGCGGTTCTTCATCATAATATTAATCCGCCACACTTTATTCTCAGGCATCCACTGTCAAAAATGACTAAGACCACCACCTCTTGTGATTGGGTTGTTTCTACTATCATCGAAGAATCTCTCAATGAGTTTTTTGAGATGGGTATTTTACCAGCAAAGGACGTCATTCACTGGCGAGTTCCTGGGGCTGAAGCTAAACCTTAACCCAAAGAAAGCGAGGTTATAGTCTTTCCAGATCATCTTCTCCGTGGGTTCTCATCACGTGGGTCCAAATTCTTTCGAGATGTCCTGAACTTCTACAAGCTACACCCCAAGACATTGGCACCAACTCTGTTTCCAATATATGCAATTTACAAGTCTTGTGTGAGGTATACCTTCAAGAGGTGCCCAATGTCGACTTATTCAGAGAGTACTATTATCTGAACCGCCAGACCGAGATGACAGATGGGCCTAGTCTTGAACTCGGCGGGATTTCTATCCAGAGGCGGAGAGATGTCACTTTTCCTGCTGCCGTACTACCCAGTCACCCCAAAGACTGGAACCAGACTTGGTTCTATTGCCAAGATACCTCTTCACCTGATGAGAATCCTCTGTTGGGCTACCGCTCCTTCTGTCTTAGCCCTAGGCATGAACTTCCTGATTGGATCAGTGCTACAAAACGGGCCAAGTACACACCCACCTTTTCAAAAATAAGGGCTTTATTAGCCAACGACTTAACTAGAGTTGACCTGGTCTGCTGCTAGGTCGCTTGGAGGATTTTGCCTTTGAGCCACCGCCCCGACTTAATGTACGAATATACATGTGATGTAAAGGACCCACAGCGATACAGTCAAGTGCGCCTTGATGATCAGCAAATCAATGAGATGACCAAGTCATTACTCGTAGAAACCTTCGAAAGCTGCAGTAAAGCGGGCCTGAACCCTTTCTGCACTCTTAATCCGGCTCCTGATGTAAGTATTTTAAGTCACCATCTAACTCATTTGTCATTCTCATAAACTACACATCTTCTCATTGTCATTTAAATTCTCAGGCCGGCTCTTCCTTCTGGAACAAGAAACTACAAGTTAAGCCGTCCAAAAAGACCAAAGTGAAGTCTCGAGCTCCAAAAAAGACCAAAGGAAAGAAACAAGATGATGAAGACATATTTGCTCTGGACAAGACCTTGATTCTCTTGACTTTCTTTTTATGCAACTTATTGACGCTGACTCCCCTCAGTACGATGCGGAGACCAGTCAAGGAGATGCAACAGAGGTAACCATAATCTCCTCCGTCTCAAAACCTTTGCCAAGACAAAAAACTTGGCAGGTCTCCCGAAAAGTAAGATTTTCCCATCCTCTTGCTTATCTGGACCCCAATTTTCTTTTGAAAAAACAGCAGCACGAAGCCAAGCGTACAACCCGGAGCAGGGTGGTGGAGACCTTGCTACCGGCTTACCCAACACACCTGTCCTTCGCAAACGCCATAAAGAGGTGCCTCAAAAGCCATCTCTCTCCTTTCCAAAGGCGGGTCTCATTCATCAACCACTTAACTCTTTCGACTCAAACTATCAGGGAACATCACATTCATCGTCTGGCGACTCTACCGGGACCCAAATGCCTGCCTTCAAGATTGCCCAGGGGTAAAAACTTTGATTATTGGTTAATGTGTTATAATGATATGCTCATACTCTTATATCTTCATCACAGAGGCATAGCCAAAGCGGGCAAGAAATTGAAAATGGGAGGTTCATCAAAGGACCCCAAACAGGAGACAAGGGACACGATGTTTTACCCAGGTTCGGGCCCTCTTGATGGAGGTAAAATCCTACGTCCTGCTTGATTGATATTGATATTGTGGATGTTTTCAAGAGTGGATCTACCACGAGATCAAGGAGGCTAAACCCTAGAAGCTATCCTATGGAATGATTGTAATGGTTGTTGTTGTGTCCTACAGACTAGAGCCATCCGGTTTATATAGACACTGGAGAGGGATAGGGTTACATAGAGTCGGTTACAATGGTAGGAGATCTACGTATCCGTATCGCCAAGCTTGCCTTCCACGCCAAGGAAAGTCCCATCCGGACACGGGACGAAGTCTTCAATCTTGTATCTTCATAGTCTTGGAGTCTGGTCGATGATGATAGTCCGGCCGATGATAGTTCGGCTGATGATGGTAGTCCGGCTATCCGGACACCCCCTAATCTAGGACTCCCTCAGTAGCCCCTGAACCAGGCTTCAATGACGATAAGTCTGGCGCGTATATTGCTTGGCATTGCAAGGCGGGTTCCTCCTCCGAATGATAGAAGATTGTGAACACCAGGATAGTGTCCGGCTCTGCAAAATAAATTCCACATTCCACCGTAGAGAGAATAATATATACACAAGTTCAATCTGCTGACGTTTTTTGCGGCATGACATCATGCCACTACCAAGCCATTACTTGAGTCGTTTTTTACTCTACCACCTCAGCGCATTTAGCGAAGCGGTTTCCTTGGCACGTCTTGTCGAGGCAGAGATCATGTTCCCCCTTAATCCGGGATTCTCATCAATACGGACGTGGGTAACCCAACCGCGCCATTGATGGTGACGCTTGGGGGATAAGCGAGTTTTACCAGGCCGGTGGGGGACGCGTAGACTTTGCCCGCCCATATAAGGGATAAGGATTCACCTTTTCACCTACGCCTTCTTCCTCCTTTGCTTATCCATCTCCGCGCGCTCGAGCTCCAGCGCCCAAGCCCGCACATCTCGTCTCAACCTTCCCCGTTACGGAGGAGCACATCGAAAGACTGCGCAGCGCCGGCTACCTGTCCGGCGACATCGCGCACCGGCTGCCCGACGAGGGGCAGCTCATCCCCACCCCCAGGCCCCATGAGACGGTCGTTTTTATTCCCCACTTCCTCCGCGGACTAAGCTTTCCACTTCACCCCTTTGTCCGGGGGCTCATGTTCTACTACGGCCTGGATTTCCATGATCTGGCGCCGAACTTCATCCTCAACATCTCGGCGTTTATCGTCGTGTGCGAGGCCTTCCTCTGCATCCAGCCCCACTTCGGCTTGTGGCTCAAGACCTTCAATGTCAAGCCGAAGGTAGTGAAGGGCACTCAAGCGGAGTGCGGAGGCGCCATGTTGGGCAAGATGCCCAACGTCCTTTGTTTCGAAGGGGCCTTCATGGAATCCGTCAAGGGGTGGCAATCGGGGTGGTTCTATATCACTGAGCCGCGCGACCCTACGTGGGTGGCGGCCCCCGAGTTCAGATCTGGTATCCCCACGCAGCTCACCTCCTGGAAAGAGAAGGGCTTGCTGTGGGGTAGTTTGGAGGAGCTGACAGGACTCCAAGCCCGTATCCAGAAGCTGGTGAAGAAGCTCAGGCTGGTTAACGTGGTCCAAATCATGCTCGTCCGCCGGATTCTCCCATGCCAAGAGCGGGCATTCAATCTGTGGGAGTTCGATCCAGAACAGCACCAGGCGCTGAGCGGGCTCTTCGACACGACGTACGAAGGTGCCTGGAGGGTGCTGTTTAAGGGCGCCGAAGCCCCCGCATCCGCGACCGAAGATCATGGATTTTGCTCGCAGCACCAAGCCGACGAGGTAAGTGATTCTACCCCTTTACTGGACACTTGTTTTTCATAGTTTGACTCTATGCGGGTTTTAATTTCCCCTTTTCCTTTGACAGGACTGGATGTGGAAGGCGGAGCAGATTATCTGCCCGGCTCCTATGCCAGAAAACCCAGTAGATGCCCGTCTAACGAGGCTGCTGGTTCCGGCACCGCACGTGGTGCCGGAGAAGAAGTCCAAGAAGGAGGCCACGGGTGCTCGAAAGAGTTCCCGTTTTCAGGTGTCCGACGACTCCGGGGCGGACTCCTCCCCCGAAAACAAGGAGGAGAAAGAGGACTCTCTCCTAGAGGAGGGAGAGAAGAAGAGAAAGGCTTCCTCAACAGGGGAGGCCAAAGGGTCCAAGAGGGGAAGGACTATTCCCCCGACAGCTCCGCCAACATCAACGTTGGCGAGGAAGAATGACCTTCAAGGGCCAGGCCTCCGGCGAGATCGTAATTGTCCGGATTCCTGAATGATTTATAATTTCTTTTTCTGTGTCACATAGTGTCATTCTGATGCCGCATGCTGCCTGTAGTCCGGCCAATGATGATCTCCCTGCTTCATAGAGCGGGTCGTTGGCTCCATCGGATGTAGACTCCATCCTGACCGCCTCCACCCCTTGCGACACCGAGGACGCCGAGGTGGGATCCCAAGAAGGGACCCATCAGGGGAAGGCTCCGGAGGCGCCACAAGGTGGCCTCCCGGACTTTGCGCCGGACTCCACATCAGAACCCGCAGTGGTTCCGGAGTCCGGCCGGCGGCCCCTTCGCAGGAAGGGCAAGACCGTGACGCCGGCGGCTTCCGTCCAACCGGAGGCGCCGGACAATTTGTTGGAGGCGCTCCAGAGTGCTTCCATCGAGGAAGAACACCGCACTATTATGAGTGCGGTGATTCAGAAGGTACAGCTCGCCAATAGCGGGCTGACCGAAGCCTGCAGTAGCCTTCTATCAGGCTTTGAGGTAAGAAGTTAAAAATATGCAATGTAATACCGCATAGACAGTAGCCCCTGATGCTCGGTTCGGTGTTCGGAAAGAAAAGCCGGACTGAGGATCTGAAAAAAAAGAAGATATATGCAGGGTTGCTAAAAAATTATGTCAATATGGGTTGCAGGCTGTGCTGCTGACCTCTGCCGCACTGACGGTGGAGGTCGGTGCTTTGAAGCAGGAGCTCGAGCGGTCCGAGCAAGAGCTCGGCCGCGCCAAGAAGCAGCTCCAGGACAAAGAAGGTGAGTAACACCACTTTGAACTTCTACCTTACAGAAAAGGATTTAGGTTGCAACAAAAAATAACCAGGATAACATGGGTACTGCAGGGGCCACGAACAAGGTGGCGACCCTGAAGGAGGCCGTGTCCGCGGCCGAACGCAATGCGGCCGCGGAACGGGCAGAGCGAGAAAAGCAGGAGGCGCGGGTGGCGGTGGTTTGGCAAGAGCTCTAGGCTCTCATGGAAAAGCACGAGAGTTTGGAGCGTGACTCAAAGACTCGAGAGTCCGAGCTTGCCTCGGCTCTCGAAAGTGCCAAAACTGCCAAGGCCGATGCCCATAAGTCCCTTCAGGAGATTGAGTTGGTGAGGAAGATAGTGGCGGGTAAGGCATTTTTCATGCAAAGCAAGCATGTGAATGTAAATTACGTGTTACTTACCCGAATTCGGAGCTCTCCAGGGTCGTTTGCAGATCTGCCTCGCAGCGTGTCTGATGCCACCGCATTCTACCGAGCCGAGGAGGGGAGCTCAACGGAGAAGGTCTTCTGGTCTCAGTATGCTGAGGCCGGCCATCCGGTGCCCCCTAGCGACCAGCTGAAGCAGCTGGTCGAGCTCCACAAGGTGGCCGAGCAAGCCATGAAGGGCCTCATAGTCCGGCTGTGGCCTGGAGAGGCCATGCCTGGGAGCTACTTCGGCCTCGTGCGACGGTTGGTGGATGCGTGCCCCTGGGTGGAGGTTATCAAGCACTCCGCCTGTATTGAAGGTGCTCGTCAGGCCGTTGCCCGCGCAAAGGTGCATTGGGGCAAGCTGGATGCGGAGAAGCTAATCACTGACGCGCCACCAGCGGGCAAGGAATATCATACGCCCGAGATGTACTATAAGACTGTCTTGAAGGGTGCCCGCAAGATTGCGGATGAGTGCCCCAGGGATGTAATTATTGAGTAAATTCGCAATGTGTTATCCTGTGCGCTGAAAACTTTGTTCATATGCGCTAAGCAACGCTTGTTAATCTAAAATATTACCTTCTGTGCGGCCGTTTATTAAATCTGAGAGATGGCAAGTCATCGGCTTCAGCCCCCATGCCACGAGTGCTGGGGTGTTCGGGATAAACTTGAGCACTCTTGTTCCCATTTTTGGATCCATCTAGGGAGGCGCTCAACACAACGAACAAGGCAACCGGACTTATAGTGCTTGAACACTCTCACTTAGCCATAGAATTCTATAATTTTAAATTTTGGCGAAGCCCCTAGTATTCGGAAGACCGAATCCGGGGCGCTATCCACGCCTTCGTCGGACATTATCCGAAACTTCGCTCGAAGCGGCGTAGGTCTTTAAGGACCCGAAAAGACCTCTCGAACAGCGACCAGTCTCTCACCTTATCATGACAGTCAGTTTTAGCTTTCTCCACTGAGGCGTTAACCCGGCTCAACCGGGGCGCAATCGCAGTGGTTCTCCCAGTGCTACCTTAGCCGATAGAACGGAATGTAAGGTGCCAAACATGGGAGCCGGGCAAACCCAACTATTGACCCAAGACATGATTCGGAGCCGATTCATATAATGCTATAAGTTCGGGGTGCCGCACTTGTGAAAGTGTTGGGACTTTATCACACCATAATGCGGGGAACATAAGCCCCTGGTGTATTTGGCCGTACCAAAATGTACGGATGCAACATGTCGTAAATGAACATATATATATATATATAAGGGAATGCAATTATGGGCAAAAAGTGCTGCATTTTATTCGAGAAGATCTGCTATGAGTGAGGAATGATACAAATAGTGCGGAAAGCAAAGGATTGGACGAATTAAAGGCGTCTCCCTCCAGGGATAGGCCACGGAATGGTGTATTGAACAAATTTAATGCTCGTAATGGAGACCACCTGAGTGTTCGTCGCAGCCTTTGTCCCTCCCTGGCTGTTGCATCATGAGTTCAGCAGGTTCGCCGCCGGACAGAGTTCTGTATAAAAAAGAGAGAAATAAAAGATAAAAAGAGCGACACACTTGGGAGCCCCTGGTGTGGTCGAACCGCACTCTGGGTCTGTTGTGGTTGTGCCTCTCCCCCTATGCCCATGGTATCTCCAGGGCGTAATTATGTACGCGGAGAGTTTGTCTTACAATTGTGCGAGGGCTGGGGTTGAGGCCGCATTGCTACGCGTGCTTGGGACGTGCCAGGTGGTCTTGGTTGATGTTGCTACGGGCGCGTTTGGCCGTGTCCGGTCGTTTAACGGCCGGACTCGAAAATTGCCTTAAAAGGCTGCTCTGTACTTCTGCCGCGAGAGCCACTGTACGTTCCTCCGTTCAGAGGGAGCGTTCCGTGTTTCCATTGACCGTGATGACTCCACGAGGGCCTGGCATCTTGAGCTTATGGTATGCATAATGCGGCACCGCGTTGAATTTTGCGAACGCGGTTCGTCCGAGCAGAGCGTGATAGCCACTGCGGAATGGGACTACGTCGAAGATTAACTCCTCGCTTCGGAAATTATCCAGGGATCCGAAGACCACTTCCAGTGTAACTGAGCCTGTACAACTGGCCTCGACACCTGGTATGACGCCTTTGAGGGTTGTCTTTGTAGGTTTAGTCCTTGAAGGGTCTATGCCCATCTTGCGCACTGTATCCTGATAAAGCAGGTTCAGGCTACTGCCGCCGTCCATCAGGACTCTCGTGAGGTGAAATCCATCAACGATTGGGTCCAAAACCAATGCGGCGAGTCCGCCATGGCGGATACTGGTCGGATGGTCTCTTCGATCGAAAGTGATCAGGCAAGAGGACCATGGGTTGAATTTTGGGGCGACTGGCTCCATCGCGTATACGTCCCTTAGTGCATGCTTCCGCTCCCTCTTGGGTATATGCGTTGCGTATATCATGTTTACCGTCCGAACTTGAGGGGGGAATCCCTTTTGTCCTCTGTTGTTCGGCGGCCGGGTCTCTTCCTCGTCATCGCTGTGTAGCCCCTTTTCATTGTTTTAGGCGATTAATTTGCCTGCCTGCTTGAATACCCAACAATCTCTATTGGTGTGGTTAGTTGGCTTTTCGGGGGTTCCATGTATTTGACAGGAGCGGTCAAGTATTCGGTCCAAATTGGACGGGGCCGGAGTGGTTCTTTTGAATGGCTTCTTCCGTTGACCGGGCTTGGAGCCTCGGAATCCGGCGTTGACTGCCGTATCCTCATTGCTGTCGCCGTTAATGCGGCGTTTGTTTTTGTTTTGACGCGACCTGCCATTGAGGTCCTTGGTATCCGGACTGCCAGTGTTTTTGCTGAGGTTGTTGCTGCGAGCTAGCCAGCTATCCTCTCCCGCACAGAAGCGGGTCATGAGTGATGTGAGGGCTGCCATGGATTTCGGCTTTTCCTGTCCTAGGTGCCGGGCCAGCCACTCGTCGCAGATGTTGTGTTTGAAGGCAACGAGGGCCTCTGCATCCGGACAGTCAATGATTTGATTTTTCTTTGTTAGGAACCGTGTCCAGAATTGCCTGGCCGATTCGTCTGGCTACTAGATTATGTGGCTTAGGTCATCTGTGTCCGGTGGTCGCACATACGTGCCCTGGAAGTTGTCGAGGAATGCGGCTTCCAGGTCTTCCCAGCATCCAATTGACTCTGCGGGCAGGCTGTTAAGCCAATGCTGAGCGGGTCCTTTAAGCTTGAGCGGGAGATATTTGATGGCGTGAAGATCGTCGCCGCGGGCCATATGTATATGGAGGAGATAATCCTCAATCCAAACCACGGGGTCTGTTGTGCCATCATAGGATTCGATATTAACGGGTTTAAACCCTTCAGGGATTTGATGATCCATTACGTCGTCAGTGAAGCATAGTGGGTGCACGGCGCCTCTGTATTGAGCAATATCGCGACGTAGCTCGATAGAGCGTTGTCTGATGTGTTCGGCCCGGCCGGAGTAGTTGTATCTGACGCGACGATATTCGTCGTGGGTCTTGGGGCGCCCACGTGATCCATGGATAGATCTGGATTGTCTTGCCTTGTCCTCCAATATATCCCGCAAGTCCGGCGCGTTCCCCCGTGGCTTCATGCTTTTTGAGCGATGCCGGGGTACGGTTTTGGTGGAGGGCTTGCACGCCTCTCTGTCGTGGCCACAAGGTGGTCAGTCTGCCGTATTGTGCGCTGGTGATGCATGTTTGTACGCTTCCTCCTCTAGTCGGGGGAGCAACTTGCGTTTTGGGTAACTTTTGGAGGGGCGTTCGAGTTCATACTCTTCGGCCGCGAGGACCTCGGTCCATCTGTCGGGCAATAGGTCTTGATCAGCTTGAAGCTGTTGTTGCTTTTTCTTTAGGCTGTTTGCCGTGGCCATTAGCCTGCGTCTGAAATGCTCTTGTTCGACGGGATCCTCAGGCACGACGAATTCGTCGTCATCGAGGCTTGCCTTGTCTCCGGAGGGAGGTAAGTAATTATAATCCTCGACCTCTTCGTCTGCCGCCCTCTTGTGAGGGCTTGCTTCTGCCTCCTCCTGCACTGGATCATGCTGGAGGGGGTTGTCTTCGCACTTTCTGGGGTGTTATTATCTCCTGTGCCAGAATCTCTATTCTTGCTGTGGCGGGATTTAGAGCGGCGCCGCTGACGTCGGCACTTGGGCTGTTTCTTTAAGGAATCGGCCTCCGTTGCTTCTTCGCCGTCCCCATCTTTTGGGGTGTCCACCATGTATATGTTGTATGACGAGGTGGTCTTCCAGTGTCCTGTAGGCACTGGTTCTTGATAGTCTCCGGCATCGTCGTCCATACCGTCGATGTCTTCGGAGTCGTAGTCGAGTACGTCGGTTAGATCGTCGACGGTGGCTACGAAGTGGGTGGTGGGTGGGCTCTGAATTTCTTCGTCGTCCGCGTCCGAACCATCCTGGCTGTAGTTCGGCCAGGGCTCTCCGGATAGCGAGAGATGCTTCAGCGAATTTAAGATATCGCCGAAGGGTGAGTGCTGAAAGATGTCCGCAGCGGTGAATTCCATGATCGGCGCCCAATCGGATTCGACTAGCAGGGGTGCAGGAGGTTCGGAGTCTGGCAGAGAGTCCGGCACCTCGGAGTCATGAGCTTTATGCGGGACAAGGTAAGTGTTCGGCTCCGTCGCCGTAGAAGTTGCAGCTCCCGAGGCGGTGCCCAGCCATCCGTCCTCGATCTGAGCGATCGGCTCCGGACCATGGGTCGGAGCGGATTTGTGTGCGTCCTCCAAGGTGCTATCCGGCGGCAGAGTTAGGTCGTGCCCATCGTGACAGTGCGGCACGCTCGGTTGTGGCTCAGATCCATCGAAGATCAAGTCCCCGCGGATATCGGCCGTGAAGTTTAGGCTTCCAAACCTGACCTGACGGCCAGGGGCGTAGCTTTCGATCTGCTCCAGATGGCCAAGTGAGTTGGCCCGCAGTGCGAAGCCGCCGAATATGAAGATCTGTCCGGGGAGAAAAGTCTCACCCAGGACTGCGTCGTTGTCGATTGAAGAGGCCATCAAGCCTATCGGTGATGACACAGAGGAACTCTCAATGAAAGCACAAATGTCGGTGTCAAAACCGGCGGATCTCGGGTAGGGGGTCCCGAACTGTGCGTCTAGGCGGATGGTAACAGGAGACAAGGGACACGATGTTTTACCCAGGTTCGGGCCCTCTTGATGGAGGTAAAACCCTACGTCCTGCTTGATTGATATTGATATTGTGGATGTTTACAAGAGTGGATCTACCACGAGATCAAGGAGGCTAAACCCTAGAAGCTAGCCTATGGTATGATTGTAATGGTTGTTGTTGTGTCCTACGGACTAGAGACATCCGGTTTATATAGACACCGGAGAGGGCTAGGGTTACATAGAGTCGGTTACAATGGTAGGAGATCTACGTATCCGTATCGCCAAGCTTGCCTTCCACGCCAAGGAAAGTCCCATCCGGACACGGGACGAAGTCTTCAATCTTGTATCTTCATAGTCTTGGAGTCTGGTCGATGATGATAGTCCGGCCGATGATAGTTCGGCTGATGATGGTAGTCCGGCTATCCGGACACCCCCTAATCCAGGACTCCCTCAGCCACCCTATTTACTAATGATGGGAAGTCTCGCTATTATTATATCCTTAAGATATTTCCGTTCTCATGAAAGGGTGATGCTAAGACTTGGTTTAATTCTCTTGATCCTGGTTGTGTGCGTAGTCCCCAAGATATGATTTTATTACTTCTTTGCTAAATATTTCCCTGCTCATAAGAAACAAGCTGCCTTGCGGGAAATATATAATTTTGTGCAAATCAAAGAAGAGAGTCTCCCACAAGCTTGGGGGAGGCTTCTCCAATTACTTAATGCTTTGCCTGATCATCCTCTTAAGGAAAATGAAATACTTGATATCTTTTATAATGGACTAACCGATGCTTCCAAGGACTACTTGGATAGTTGTGCTGATTGTGTTTTTAGGGAAAGAACAGTCGACGAAAGTGAATTACTAGTGAATAATATGTTGACTAATGAAAATAGTTGGACTCTTCCTGAGCCAATTCCTGAGGCAATTCCTGAATCAATTGAGCCAATGTAACACCCCGGACACACCCGCTGGTGGTCATTACTCCTGGCGGGATCTAGACTGGCTCCACAGATCAATACTAGTCTTTTCTACGCACTTTGTCCTCACTCGTGCGCACCCGGGAGCAACTTCCCGGTCGGTCACCCATCCTGAAACTACTCCAAGCTGAGCACGCTTAACTTTGGAGTTCTTTCCGAATGGGCTCCCGGAAAAGAAGGAATTCCTTATTGATATGAGTAGTCTATCATCCCTAATAAGCCAGGCTATCACATACACCCCCACTCAGAGGAACCGACGTCCTCGTCGGGCCACAGGAACGTTCCCTCTTGGCACATACGTCTGTGCTTCCAATCCGGCACATGTGCCATGCCGTGTGCCACGTCAGGTCACAAATGTCATAACAACATGACCACACACCTGTCCGCAAACATCCGTGTAACCGCAAGGGTCGGCTCTGATACCAACTTGTAACACCCATGATGCGACTATATCTCTCACGTGTCGGGGCACGACTTAGAGGCATAACCGCATTTTGGTTTTGTCGCAAGAAGGGTCATCTTTTTTTACCCCCCCGGGCCAGTGCTCCTCTGAGTGTTGGTCCAAACTAGAGCATCATGCGGGACCGTCCCTTGGCAACTTGGGTTATGTTGGTACCTATATGCTTAGCTTATCCGATGTGCCCTGAGAATGAGATATGTGCAGATCCTATCGGGATTTGTCGGCACAGTCGGGTGGTCTTGCTGGTCTTGTTTTACCATTGTCAAAATGTCTTGTAAACCGGGATTCCGAGACTGATCGGGTCTTCCTGGGAGAAGGAATATCCTTTGTTGACCATTAGAGGTTGTGATGGGCTAAGTTGGGACACCCCTGCAGGGTTTAAACTTTCGAGAGCCGTGTCCGCGGTTATGTGGCAGATGGGAATTTGTTAATATCCGGTTGTAGAGAACTTGACACTTGACTTAATTAAAACGCATCAACCACGTGTGTAGCCGTGATGGTCTCTTCTCGGCGGAGTCCGGGAAGTGAACACGGTTTCTGTTATGGTTGAATGTAAGTAGTTTCAGGATCAGTTGATCACTTCTAGCTTCATGACTGTTCCGTTGCTTCTCTTCTCGCTCTTATTTGCGTATGTTAGCCACCATATTTGCTTAGTGCTTGCTGCAACTCCACCTCATTACCACTTCCTACCCATAAGCTTAAATAGTCTTGATCTCACGGGTTTTGAGATTGCTGAGTCCTCGTGACTCACCAGATACTATCACAACAGTTGCAGGTGCCGATGATACCAGTGCAGGTGATGCAACCGAGCTCAGATGGGAGCTCAACGAAGACCTTGGTCGTTGCTATGTATCGTTTCATGTTGATTAGTAGTGGAGCCTAGTTGGACGATTGGGGATCTAGCATTTGGGGTTGTCTTATGTTATTTTGGTTCCATAGTCAGACCTTGATTGTACTCTGATGATGTATGTTTAATTCATGTATTATGTGAAGTGGCGATTGTAAGCCAACTCTTTATCCCTTTCTTATTCAGTACATGGGATTGTGTGAAGATGACCCTTCTTGCAACAAAACCACAATGCGGTTATGCCTCTAAGTCGTGCCTGACACGTGAGAGATATAGCCGCATCGTGGGTGTTGCAGCCAACTCCTGAGCCTATTCCTAAACCCACTCCGAAGAAGAGAGGTGTTTTATTTCTCAGTCCTGAAGATATGCAAGAGGCAAAGAAATCAATGAAATAAAAAGGTATTAAAGCTTAAGATGTTAAGATTTTACCTCCTATTGAAGAAATACATGGTCTTAATATACCGCCTGTTGAAGAACCACATTGTCTTGACAACCCAACACAGGTAGTAAAGGTAAATTCTCTCTATAGATATGATAAAGTTGAAATCCCGTCTACTAAATTTCATAGCCCATGCTTAGATGAATTTGATGATTTTATGGCTAGACAAGAAAGTTTTAATGCTTATGTTGGCAGAGAATTAAAGAATAATGCTTTCGAGATAGGACTCTTGAGTGATTATATGGCTAGAGTTAAAGGTGAACTTAAACTCATTAGCAAATATGCTTCTATGGTTGCTACTCAAGCTGATCAAGTACTTAAAGCTCAAAATGATTTGCTTGATGAATTAAACAATAAGCCCGACCTTGCTGTTAGAGTGGCTACTAGAACTGGTAGAATGACTCAGGAACCTTTGTATCCTGAAGGCCACCCTAAGAGAATCGAGCAGGATTCTCAGAGAAATAATTTAGAGGCACCTAGTTCTTCCAAAAAGAAGAAAAAGAAAGACGATAGGACTTTGCATGCTTCTAGTGAACCTGTCGTAGACACACCTGAGAATCCCAATGATATTTCTGTTTCTGATGCTGAAACACAATTAGGTGATGAACATGAACCTAGTGATAATGTTAATGATAATGTTCATGTTGATGCTCAACCTAGCAAAAATAATGATGTATAGATTGAACCTGCTGTTGATCTTGACAACCCACAATCAAAGAATCAACGTTATGATAAGAAAGACTTTGTTACTAGGAAGCACGGTAGAGAAAGAGAACCATGGGTTCAGAAACCCATGCTCTTTCCTCCTAAACCATCAAGACAAAGGATGACGAGGATTTTGAGCGCTTTGCTGAAATGATTAGACCTATCTTCTTACGTATGCGCTTAACTGATATGCTTAAACTAAATCCTTATGCTAAATATATGAAGGATATCATTACAGAGAAAAGAAAGATACCGGAAGCTGAAATTTCCACCATGCTTGCTAATTACACTTTTAAGGGTGGAATACCAAAGAAACTTGGAGATCCAGGGGTACCAACTATACCATGCTCCATTAAAAGAAACTATGTTAAAACTGCTTTATGTGATCTTGGAGCCGGTTTTAGTGTTATGCCTCTCTCTTTATATCGTAGACTTGAATTGAATAAGTTGACACCTACTGAAATATCTTTGCAAATGGCTGATAAATCAACTGCTATACCTGTCGGTATTTGGGAGGATGTGCCTGTTGTGGTTGCAAATGTCACTATCTTAATGGACTTTGTTATTCTTGATATTCCCGAGGACGATAGTATGTTGATTATCCTTGGTAGACCCTTTTTGAATACTGCAGGGGCTGTTATTGATTGCAACAAAGGCAATTTCACTTTTCATGTTAATGGTAATGAGCATACGGTACATTTTCTGAGGAAACAATCTCAAGTTCATAGCATCAATTCTATTGGAAAAGTTCTGACTATCATTATTGGAGGTTTTGAATTTCCTCTTCCCACTGTCAAGAAAAAGTATGATATTCTTATTGTTGGGGATGTTCATATCCCCGATGAGGTAACCTAGTGTTATTCTAAATTTCTCCGGTTCCGTGTTATTTGGAATGAGTTTGTTAACAAGACTTGATCAACCTTGTTAGTGGATTCATTTTGATGATCATGAGATGGATGAAACTAGAAGGCACAACCTTCTATACCCTCTTTTTACTTTCTGTTACTTAGAATAAATAAAGCAAAAATAGTATTATATGTCTGTTTTCTGACTTCTCCGTGCAATAAAAAAATATCCTGAAAATAAAAGTGCTCCAAATGCCCTGCAAATATAGTATGATTTTTATGGATTATTTGAGCATTTTAGGCACTGAAAACACTGCAGGGTGGAAAGCACCTGGCCACGAGGGTGGAGGGCGTGCCCACACCCCCTGGGTGTGCCCCCTGTCTCGTGGGCCCATGGTGGGCCCCCTCCACTTATTCCTGCACCCAAACACTCCATCTTATTCCCAAAAAAATCCCCATCCAGCTCAAGCACGAGTTCTAGCTCATTTTGCTGCGGTTTTTGATCTCCATGCTCAAAGCTCCATTCGCAAAACTGCTTTGGGAGATTGTTGCTTGGTATGTGACTCCTCCATTGGTCCAATTAGTTTTTGTTCTAGTGCTTTATTCATTGCAAATTTTTGTTGCATAGGTGACCATGTTATTGAGCTTGCATGTTAAATTTATGAGGTTCCAAGTAATTCTAATGCATGATATTGGCTCTAGGCACTTGTAGGAGTAGTTGCTACCAATCTTGTTTAGTTTTATTCACTTTTATTTTGAAGTTACTAAAATTTCAGAAATTTTCAGAAAATGTTAAGGAGATTTTTGAGGGGCTCTTCTAGCCAAGGCTCCCAGGAAAAACAAGCTAAAGAGAAGGAAAAGGCCAAATATAATCTTCCTCGCATAGTGGAAGTACGGCCATGTGAATGGCCCTGTGACAATTTCTTGAGAGAAGCTGGAATTTATGAAGACTTTTATTCTTTGATCGAGAATGCAGGCCTCACCGATTTCCTCCACGACCGGATCGATCAGTATCCCTTACTCACCAATACTTTCATGCAAGACTTTTATTATTATCCTAAGAAGTCACCGCCTTCAGTTTCATTTCATTTATATGACGAATTCAGGGAAATGTCTTTACGTTTTTTTGTGCAATATGTAGGATACCCTTTGAGGGTAAATTAGATGAACTACATTGTAAAGATGTGGATGGCTTTGTTAACAGCATTACTGTAGGGGATCCAAAGAAGGGTTCCGATGCGAGAATCTCTAGCATACACTTTCCTGTTTTACACTACTTTTCCTTATTTGCTAGTAGATGCTTGATTGGTTGTGGAAATAGTGGAAACTTCAATGTTCCTGATATTATTATTCTTCACCATGCCTTTTTTGGTGATAACAGTTTTAGTATGGGTGTCGTTGTTGCTAAACGGCTAAGTCTGAACCGTACAAAAGGCCCCATCTTTGGTGGTATCTATGCTGCACGACTTGCTAAATATTTTGAGATACCTATTAGGCACCATGAGAAAGAGGAGGCAATATTACCTCCTTAAATTTTAGATTACAAGAGCATGGTAGCACATGAGTTTATTGTTGGCAACAAAGATAAGATGCTCCTGTATAACTTGAGATTTAATAAGAAACACAATGAGACTATTATTCTGCCTGCGCCTCTGTTGTTTGATTTGACTGCAGTTAATTATCTTGTCACGCCGGAAGCGGTGTATGATCATTGAGGCCAAGCATTCACTCCAGAACCTGAGCCTGAACCAGAACCTGCACTGGACCCTTATCATACATCATCTTACCAGTGGGATCCGGAGGAGACGGCCAGCCAGTGGTATCCTGATTACACCCCTCAGTACACCGGGGAGAGTAGCCGCGGTCCGTGGCAATAGACCAACTTAGGCCAAAAGCCTAAGCTTGGGGGAGTACGTATTTCTCACCGACTTTACATTCATGTTCACACACTATTCTAGTCATCGGTGCTCATACTCTTTCATTGTATTATCCATGCTAGTTTAAATTTCTTTTTCTTGCTTTCTTCTTGTGTGTTTGATAAACCTTAAGAAAAACCAAACAAATTAGTTAGTTTAATTTCTATGCTTGTAGTAGTAATTAAAATGAAAACCCAAAAATATTTCTTGTTCTTCTTCTTGCTTGTTTGGAGCTTTCCCGTGTAAATAGTTCTATTTTCTTTTCTTTCCTTTGGGGGGTCGAGAGCAGAAGACCATATTGAAAATGTTTAGTGGCTCTCATTTGCATGGTTGTTTATTTAATTAGAGCCCATATTAGCTTGTCTGCTCTCTTGAGTTGAATGCTTGCAGATTCCAGCTTAGTCCAATGCACGTGCACTATTATTATTATACACATCGTTCGGTTGTGCAAGTGAAATGCAATAATGACGATATATGTCGGACTTATTGAGATGAGAAAAGTTGGTATGAACTCGACCTCTCTTGTTTTTGTAAATATGATGAGTTCATCGTTCCTGATTTAGCTTATTATGAAGTAAACATATTTGCAATGACATTTAGAGATTATAGTTGCTTGTGCCATGCTTGATTAGCTATGAGTTATAATGGGTTTACCTTGCGTGCCAACATGCTATTAAAATGATTATGGATGTGGTATGATGGGATGGTATCCTCCTTTGAATGAATTGAGTGACTCGACTTGGCACACATTCACGCATGTAGTTGAAACAAATCAACATAGCCTTCATGATATTTATGTTCATCGTGGATTATATCCTACTCATGCTTGTACTCGGTGTGAATTAATTTTAGTGCATGTTCATGACTTTTGTCGCTCTCTCAGTTGGTCGCTTCCCAGTCTTTTGCTAGCCTTCACCTGTACTAAGCGGGAATACTGCTTGTGCATCCAAACTCCATAAACCCCAAAGTTGTTCCATATGAGTCCACCATACCTTCCTATATGCGGTATCTACCTGCCGTTCCAAGTAAATTTGTATGTGCCAAACTCCAAACCTTCAAATGAAATTCTGTTTTGTATGCTCTAGCAGCTCATGTTTCAACTAGGGCTGCCTATATCTTCCATGCTAGGTGGGTTATTCTCAAGAGGAGTGGACTCCGCTCCTCATTCACTAGAAAGGGCCGGTAACCGGGATGCCCAGTCTTATGATCCAAAAAGATCAAAGCAAATCAAAATAATTAAACAAAACTCCCCCAGGGCTGTTGTTAGTTGGAGGCACTCATTGTTTTGAGCAAGCCATGGATTGATGCTTGTTGGTGGTGGGGGAGTATAAACTTTTACCATTCTGTTTGGGAACTTCCTATAATGCATGTAGTATGGAAGATACAGCCATCTCATAGTTGTTGCGTTGACAGTGAAAGTATGCCGCTGAAAATGTTATTCAATCTCTATTTTAAAATCGAGCTCTGGCACCGCTACAGATCCCTGCTTCCCTCTACGAAGGGCCTATGTATTTACTTTTATGTTGAGTCATCACCTTCTTATTAAAAAGCACCCGCTCGAGAGCACACTGTCATTTGCATTTATTATTATTGGTTTATATTGGGTATGACTTGACTGGATCTCTTTTACCATGAATTACAATGTTTAGTCAGTCCTTGATCTTTAAAGGTGCTCTGCATTTATGTTTTGCGGTCTCAGAAAGGGCTAGCAAGATACCATTTTGTTATATCATATTATGGTTGTTTTGAGAAAGTGTTGTCATCCGAGTTTTATTGTTATCGCTCGCTAGCTGATTATGCCATTGATATGAGTAATTGTGAGACCTAGGTGTTATTGTGAGTATGGTTAGTTCATAATATTTGCTGAAACCTGAATGCTGGCTTTACATGTTTACAACAACAAGAGCAAACAGTGTTTGTAAAAGTTTTTCTTTATCACTTTCAGTTTATCAACTGAATTGCTTGAGGACAAGCAAAGGTTTAAGCTTGGGGGAGTTGATATGTCTCCAACGTATCAACTTTTCCAAACACTTTTTCCCTTGTTTTGGACTCTAACTTGCATCATTTGAATGAAACTAACCCGGACTGACACTATTTTCAGCAAAACTGCCATGATGTTGTTTTATGTGTAGAAAACAAAAGTTCTCGGAATGACCTGAAGATCCACGGAGACAAGTTTTGGAAAATATAAAAAATACTGGCAAAAGAATCAAGACCAGGGGCCCACACCCTGTCCACGAGGGTGGGGGGCGCACCCGCCTGTCTTGTGGGCCCCCTGAGGCTCCACCGACCTCAACTCCAACTCCATATATTCCGTTTCGCGGAGAAAAAAAATCAGAGAGAAAGTTTCATCATGTTTTACGCCCTATTCAAGAATTCATCCGATTAACCAGTTAACTTGCCGATTAATCCCTACTCGTAGGGTCACCGAGTAGCCGATTATCTGATTAATCGCCCGAGTAATTGATTAAATGGCCGATTAACTTGCCGATTAGCCTATTAATCCCCTACTCGTCAGCCAACCGAGCAGCTACCAGTTAACGATTTCCTCAACAATGGTTTTACGATACGGAGCCGCCGCCAAGCCGTAATCTCTCTCAGGAGGGCTGATCTGGAGTCCATTCGGGGCTCCGGAGAGGGGGATTCGTCACCGTCGTCATCATCAACCATCCTCCATCACCAATTTCATGAGGCTCACCGCCATGCATGAGTAATTCCATCGTAGGCTTGCTGGACGGTGATGGGTTGGATGAGATTTACCATGTGATCAAGTTAGTTTTGTTATTCCTAGTATCCACTATGTTATGAGATTGATGTTGTATGACTTTGCTCTGCTTAATGCTTGTCACTAGGGCCCCAGTGCCATGATTTCAGATCTGAACCTATTATGTTTTCATGAATATATGCGAGTTCTTGATCCTATCTTGCAAGTCTATAGTCACCTATTATGTGTTATGATCCGACAACCCTGAAGTGGCAATAATCGGGATACTTCTTGGTGATGACCGTAGTTTGAGGAGTTCATGTATTCACTATGTGCTAATGCTTTGTTCCAGTTCTCTATTAAAAGGTGGCCTTAATATCTCTTAGTTTCCACTAGGACCCCGCTGCCACGGGAGGGTAGGAGAAAAGATGTCATGCAAATTCTTTTCCATAAGCACGTATGACTATATTCGGAATACATGCCTACATTACATTGATGAACTGGAGCTAGTTCTGTGTCACCCTATGTTATAACTATTACATGAGGAATCACATTCGACATAATTATCCATCACTGATCTAATGCCTACGAGCTTTTCACATCTTGTGTTTCACTTATTTACTTTTCCGTTGCTACTGTTACAATTACTACAAAACTATTATCTTTACTTTTTCCACTGTTACCATTATTATCATACTACTTTGCTACTAAA
Organism: Triticum aestivum; assembly: GCF_018294505.1. Lineage (NCBI taxonomy): Eukaryota > Viridiplantae > Streptophyta > Magnoliopsida > Poales > Poaceae > Triticum > Triticum aestivum. Next base: position 186,951,191 of record NC_057810.1, on the reverse strand, counting down.
TACTTTGCTAGAGATACTAAGTTATCCAGGTATGGTTGAATTGACAACTCAACTGCTAATACTCAATAATATTCTTTGGCTCCCCTTGTGTCGAATCAATAAATTTGGGTTGAATACTTTACCCTCGAAAGCTGTTGCGATCCCCTACACTTGTGGGTTATCAGTGTTCTCCTTCAAGTCGAAGTTGAGTTGCAGAATGCCTTTCTGCTAGAACTTGGGACTGAAGAAGTCGAATTGATTCAGATAACGAATTCTGTGGGCTTATCTGACTGCTAGTCTCAAGTAACTTGAACACTGCATCAAGACAAGACTATGGGGTTGTCTCGCTATCTTCAAGATGTTTTGCCTTCTTTGCTGCAATATATGTTGGGTTTGTCTCACAACCTTCAGCAGACTTGTGCATGCCATCAGGCATATCACCCTGAAACAAGCACAGAGATGCCAAGTTTTGCACATGTATAAACAAAGATGATAATTGTGCTGACAATTCCATAATTTCAAATTAGAAAATAAAGAGTAAGTTCAAAGTATCAATAGCATAATTTGGCATTATTCATAATGCGGGGAGCTTCACCACACTACTGGATTACTATGTCAACATAAGAAGCATAGGTGAAGGGCAAAGACAATCATTGTATCTATTTTGGTTAATGTGCATGACATGTTGTTCATATCATCAGCCACATCAGTAAGAGAAAACAGGAGATAACAAGGTGCAAACATGGGCTGCTTCACCACACACTGGATTATAGATCCACAAAAACAAGCATACATATAGGGAGTACTGAGTAATGTGCATGGTATGAATAAGGAATTTGGTTTTAGAAGTAAAACTTGGAACTTACGGTTGTTGTGAACATGCATTTTGATAGAAATAGCAAACTAAACAATAGTTAACGATAGGGAGCATGAGCAAATTAAACAGCAGTTGAGGATAAAGGCTTTAGAAGGACTAACTTACATTAACAGTTAACACCGGCTTTATAATGCCCTTCTCCATGTCAAGGGAAGGATAACTCAATAATTTCAGCACAAAATCTTCTTCATAAGCATTGCTTATTGTCTACATTTTGCAGAGAGTAATTATAGATATGATAATACTAGAAGGGATAGAGGATAATGAAGATAAGATGCAGATTGATGCTACATAATCAACTACCAGTCCCTGGAAGTACAAATGTTACAGGACAAAATGTACTGACAAGAGCAATGGGCCACACTTTTGCACTGACATTGTCTGTGTATTCAACTTTTTGGTAAGATTAAATATAGATATGATATTTTTTAGTAAATGGTGGGCGAGGGAGATAAGTTTCAGAATGCTACACAATGAACCGATCCCTCTTCCCATAATATAAGTGTTTTGAACACAGGTGTACTATACAAAACGTCCTTATATTATGGGATAGAGGGAGTAGCTATTAATGTAAGTACAATGATAGACGATGTTCAGTTCTTACAAAAGGACTGCAGAGCTAAACCTCTTCAAAAGCATTGGGTTGATTCTAAATTTATGTAAGAGTCCATACGGATCTTATAATGTCCACCAAATGGACGATAACGAGGCTAACATGTGCAGTGATGCTACATAATCAACCAGCTATGAAAGTAAGTATGGTCATACAGGGCAAGAGGTACTCACAAGAGCAATGCAGTGTGCTGTATAGTTGCGAGATTCTATGGTCCTTGAGAATGAATGTTCTTCTGCAAACAGTTTTCGTACAAGTGAGACGTTAAGGCACATGCAGAAATGTAGTTCAAATTGTGATGTGATATCATAGACAGTACCTTACGCTACAGACGAGACCAATGTGTAACTAGATTATTCCAGTCACTGTCTGATAAATGTAGCGCCAAAGACTTTACAGAAATTTCTTTTAGAGGCTTGTCATCGAAGTGCGCTTGCCTTAGGTAGGAACGATACTTCATCAACAAGTGCTTGAAAAGTGCAACCAACCCTTGCTCGTCTTGACAATCCAGTTTGGTCCTCGCCTATTTGAAAGAATGAAATCTTGTGTCTTCTGTCAGCAAAAACAATGCAGTAATTACCATGAATAACATTAGTACATTACTTACGCATAAGTTGCGGAGGAAGACTGGAAATGTTTTGTGTCTGTGGTATAATCTTTCCATGAAGGAAAGATGCGCACAAAGTCCCCGACAACAATATAAGTTTCGTCTTCTAAACTCGGAAGAAATGGAACATGGGTCCTATTTTCTGTAATTGGGGCTCTCTCTCTTTTGAAAAGAGATTTGGCAACTGGATTTGGTGTACTCTTTGATGGAATGGGGGTTTTGCATCGTAGAGCTGGCGGTATGTCAACTGGCATCATCATATTGTTTCTGGCAGTTGGGGTCTGCTGAGTTGGGGCATCAGAGATGACCAATGTAGTAGGGCTAGAGTCTGCTAGAGTTGGGGCCGTGTTTTTTGGGTCAGGTGATATTGCAACTATACCTAATGGGCTATTTGATTTATCAGGTGTCACTACCTTTTCCAAATACTTTGCTCGTGCTCCTCCATGATCAGCAATCGCCCTCTTCCTTTTGAACGTCTGATACACAAGAACATCATTTGAATGGATAAATATGGTATGATGACAAATGGAATATGTACTGAAAATGGATAGGCAAGGCGTATTAACATACATGATGCGTAAACTAAGCTAATGGTAGTGCCACAAAGCAGAAGCAATGCAAAGCATCAGTTGCAAGATATGTGCGACCAATATAACCTTGGAAAGTTAGAGCAAGCACCTTGATGGGTGAATAAGATAGGGCATCTGCCTCTGACTCCTCCACTAGGGAGCTACATTGACTTAGGTCTCCCTCTAGCTCAGAATCATTGTAAGGATCATATTTTGAGCAAGAATCTGTAGGTGGAGAGCGTTTGCTTTGCATTGCATCTAGACTTGATTTCAGTCCCTTAATGCCAAGTTTGACAACCATGGCATTGTTCTGCTTTATTCTTTTTATGCGCGCAAGCTCATAATCATTATGATGCTCTGCAGTATGTGGGATTCATGAAAACATAAAAAGTAGTCAGATTATCTATGGAATTGTAACGCCCCGGATACAATTTTCCATATTCGTAACTCCGACTCTTGCCATTTCTGGCTATGTGATTTATTATTTCCTCCGTGGTTGGGTTTTTGTCTGTTGTTTTGCATTTTGTTCTTGTTATGCATCTCGTCTCATGTCATCATCTGCACTTCATCTGCAACTCATCTGCATGTTTTTCAAAAACTTGCATCCGTTCGGGTTCCGCCGGTTCTCTCCGTTGTCCGTTCTAAGCCCGACCACACTCGCACGCGCCCGCGGCACCTCTAAAATATTATTTTATAAGTGGCATAAAAATGTTCTCGGAATGGGTTGCAACTTGTCGTGCAGTCTTATTATAGTGTAGACGGAGCGCCTGCCAAGTTTCATCGCATTCGGAGTTCGTTTGACTGCCCAACCGTTAAATATATAACCGCGATATAGTCGGTATATACGTCGGGCGTTTTCGGTATCCAGAAACCGTGCCGGGCCGCACTTCATCCCTCTCTTGTCAGCCCAAGGCATTCTACACAGCCCCCTAGGTCCAACATACCCCCCCCTCGCGTCTGGAGCCGCCAGATCGAGACCCGAGGGTCCGAAACCCCTCCAAAACCCCCCTAACCCTAGCCTTACCCCTATATAAACACCCCTCCTTCCTAAATTGGGCAACCCTAGCCCCTAGCCTCCCCTAACCTCCCGCAGCCGCCACCTCCCACCTTCTCCTCATTTTCTGTTGGGGATATTACCACTAGGCGTAAACCGGCCTACTTGGGCCGGGTTAACTTCATTAGTGGTATAAGCAGATGAAGGCCCAAGGCCTATAGTCGGTTTAGAATCTGTAGCCGTAAACCGGCCTGATGTATAACTTGTATTATAAGTTAGGAACAGAGAGATACCAACCGGGATACGAGTATGGACCGGTTGGGACTCTTCGGACCGACGGGCGTCACCCGTGTATATAAGGGGACGACCCGGCGGCGGTTCAGGACAACAGACGACAACTCGAGTCTAGGCGAAGCTTGTTTGCTCCCTAGCCATCGAGACCACATCAATTCCATCACAACTAGACGTAGGCTTTTACCTTCATCGAAGGGGCCGAACTAGTATAAACCCCTCGTGTCTTTGTGTCCGCTTTAACCCCTTCAAGTAAACTCGTAGCGATGGCTCCACGACTAAGTCCTTTCGCTAGGACATCTGCCGTGACAAATCCACGACAGTTGGCGCCCACCGTGGGGCTATCGCACGATGGTTTGACGATCTTGGAGGGCAAGCTCAAAGGACTCGAAGGCTATGCTGTGGGCCAGATGACCAAGAGTCGTCGTGGCAAGATCTACATCGACGACGCAGGATGGGGTCCCGAGGCCGATTCGATTGAGTACGGGTACCGGGTCCCTTTGGTGACATACACGTTTTCATCGGCAAGATCGGTGAGCCGGGGCCTGAGCCGGACATCTGCATCAACCTTGTCGAGACGGCTCAGCGCGCGAGATCTACCCAAGCTAAACCGGCCGTGAAGCGTGCCTTCGTTGGGGTCATCCACGGAGGAGAGCATGAGGACGAATCAGAACACGGTAGCGAGACCGTCGTCTATTCCGGCGACGAGTCCTCGACCGGAGAGACCGAATCACTATACCAGTTACAAGACGACCAGGTTAGGGGCTGTTCCGATGGCGACAGTATTCCGGACCCCCCAGGCCAGGTCAACCGGGTTGGAATATTCATGGCCGGCACCCAGGCGGCGAATCACTCTTCGACCGCCGCAGCGATGTTCTCCGGATCAGCGGCAGCAGCAGCAGGGCAGGAGGCCTTGTGCGCCCGCCGGTTCAAGTTCTATCTGATCTATTTGATGCACTAGCCGCGCTCATGGCAGAGGACAATCCGGCGGATCAGGAGGCCCATAATGCAGAAATTGCGAAGGTGAAAGAGCAGATCATGCAAGCCAAAGCGGATCTGGCAGCAGAAAAAGACAGGATGGCCGCAGAGCGGGCCGCTTTGGACGCCCAGGCTTATAAACTCATGCTTGACCAAAACGCATCACAGGAGGTCTTAAAGCGGAAGCACAGATCACGCCTGCCGTTAGGGTTTGATCCCCGGAGTCTCTTTCACACTCCAGGAGCTGGACCCAGTAATCCGCCGCAGCACCTGGAGGCAAACCGGATTGAGGCACCAGGACCAGGGGGGACGGTCCAACCTCGCCTGATGGAACCTCCTCAGCAGAACATTGTGAATTTTCCGCCGGTCCAGACGCCCCCAGGTCATTATTCTAATCCTATGGACAACCTTGTTGCAGCTGCCGCGCGATTAGAGGCTATCCCAGTCGAAGGGGACTCTCCGCAAGCGATAGAGACGCGCCGGGTTAAGGATCTTCTCCGGACCGCGCTGATTCAGCAGGAAGCATACTCGTACAGCCGTGATCGGATTCACTCTACGCCCCGTCCAAGCCGGAGCTATAGCAGGCGCATGGATGAACCGGCCATATCGAGCAATGCGCGAGGCCGTGAAGCAGCCTATGGCAATAGCCCGGCAGGCGGTGTTCGCGATGCTCAGGATGTGGTGGACCGGGCCCGGGCACGGAGGGAAGCCGAGTTAGCAGCGCAGGATGATGCGGATCAACTTACACCGGTTCGCCCTACCACCTTCGCCGGACCAGGAGTCGCATCCGCTTTGGGAGTGCCTTGTTTAATCCCCGCTTTACGCAATGTGCGCCTGCCCAAAGATTTCAAGGGTCCACGCAAGGTGCCGAGTTACACCGCTGATTTATCCCCTGAAGCGTGGATAGAGAGTTATGAGATGGCCATGGAGATGTTAGACGTGGATGAGGCCGCATGTGCAAAATACTTCACCATGATGCTTGAAGGCACGGCGCGTACCTGGTTGAAGAGCCTACCGCCCAATTCTATCGGCTCATGGGCCCAGTTGCGGGCCCGGTTTATCCAGAATTTCAAGGATACGTGTAAGCAGCCCAAATCCATAGTAGACCTGGCGGCTTGTGTCCAGGGGGAAGGAGAATCAACGACCCATTGGGTGCGCCGCGTTTCGGAAATTTTGCACTCGTCCGACAGGATTAATGCTGACTCTGCGATCTTAACCCTGGAAGGCAACTGCCGGTTTGAGCCCTTAAAATTGAAATTGGGACGCATGAAGCGGTTCTGTAATGACATGGGAACCCTCATGGCCGCTCTAGTGAAGTATGCTGATTCGGACAGTACCAAGGATCCCGAGACTGATGATGATGAAGCAGGGAAGGGAAGGAAGAATAGCAACTCCAAACAGCAGCAGTATAAACCGGCGGGTCATGGAAACGGAGGCAAGCGCAAGGTGGACGGCAGCATGGACTTTGTGGCCAACACTAATACACAGGACAGGGGGCAGCGGCGCAGAGGTAAAGCGGCAAATCGTAATGGGGCTCCCAATCCTAACGCAAGCCGTTTGAATTATTTGCTGAATCAGCCTTGCCCGAAGCACGGGACGAAGGAGGCGCCGGCTAACCACCTTTGGAAAGATTGTTATATCATGCAGGAGTTCAAAAACTCTAATGCCTTCCGGTATGATCACGGATCAGGTGGCGGTTCAGGGTCCGGTTTCCACGGGCCGGATCACGATGGAGCTTCCGGTTCAGGTCGCAATCAGGGCGGTCACAATCATCAGAATAATCAGAACAGCCAGCAGCAGCAGCAGCAGCAGTCGGGTTATCAGAGCCAGCCAAAACAGTTGAACAATGGGCAATATCATGTTTTCACAACTAGTTTGGATAAACGCGACCGAAAACTCCACAAGCGAGCGGTGAATTCTGTTGAACCGGCCTTACCACGTTACTTGCGCTGGTCGGAGCAGCCTATCGTGTGGAGCAGAGAGGATCACCCGCCCCGGGTTGATAATCCGGGCCAGCTAGCATTAGTGGTAGACCCTCAGGTGGGGGGTTATAAATTCACCAAGGTACTCATGGATGGAGGAAGCAGTATTAACATACTGTACTATGAGACATTCCGCCGCATGGGTTTAACGGACAAAGATCTCAGACCGTCGAATACGGTGTTCCATGGTGTGGTGCCTGGCAAATCTGCGTATCCTGTTGGTAAGATAGCCCTGGATGTGGCTTTTGGGGACGAGTACGACTCCCGGTCGGAAAAACTAACATTTGAGGTGGTGAAGATCCGGAGCCCGTATCATGCCTTGTTTGGCCGGCCGGCTTACGCCAAGTTCATGGCGCGGCCTTGTTATATCTACTTGCAGCTCAAGATGCCGGGTTACAAGGGGACAATAACGGTTCATGGGAGCCGTAGGGTCGCTTTGGAATGTGAGGAAGGTGATGCGGCTTATGCAGAGTCGGTCTGTGCCACGGAGGAGTTGAAGTATTATAAGGACAATGTCGATCCGGCGGATATGACTCCTTTGAAGAAGCCAACTACAGAGCATGATTCAGATCTGAAGTTCAAATCGGCAGCTGAGACCAAGCTTGTTGACTTCGTGCCCGGCGATTCATCCAAGCAGTTCACTGTCAGTACTAATTTGGATCCCAAATAGGAAAGCGCGCTCATCGAGTTCATCCGTGAGAATCGGGACATCTTCGCATGGAAGCCATCCGACATGCCAGGTGTACCGAGGGAACTCGCTGAGCACACTCTTAATGTGGATCCTAAGTATAAACCGGTGAAACAATTCCTCCGCCGGTTTAACGAAGAAAGGCGAAAGGCCATTGGAGAGGAAGTGGCCAGGCTTTTGGCAGCTGGCTTTATCATTGAGGTGTTCCATCCAGAGTGGCTTGCTAATCCGGTGCTGGTTCTTAAGAAAAATGGCACTTGGCGTATGTGTGTGGATTACACAGATCTTAACAGGGCCTGTCCAGCAGATCCTTTTGCCCTCCCCCGCATTGACCAGATCATTGATGCCACGGCAGGTTGTGAGCGTTTGAGTTTTTTGGATGCATACTCTGGATATCATCAGATCAAAATGGCGGTTAAGGACCAGGAGAAAACAGCGTTTATTACTCCCTTTGGAGCCTTCTGCTATGTGTCTATGCCCTTCGGACTCAAGAGTGCCCAAGCCACCTACCAACGGTGTGTACAGAATTGCCTGCATAAACAGATCGGCCGCAATGTGCACGCCTATGTGGATGATATTGTAGTAAAGTCAAGGCAGAAGGAGACGCTGGTGGATGACTTGAAGGAAACCTTTGACAACTTGCGGGTTTACAAGATGATGCTTAATCCGGCCAAGTGTGTCTTTGGTGTTCCGGCAGGCAAGTTACTGGGTTTCCTGGTGTCTAATAGAGGAATTGAGGCTAATCCGGAGAAGATTGCAGCTATCACCTCCTTGGCTAAACCGAAGTGCATCAATGATGTTCAGCGCTTGGCGGGCCGAATCGCCGCACTAAGCCGGTTTATCAGCCGCCTCGGAGAGAAGGCCATTCCTTTGTACCAAATGCTGAGGAAGACAGACCATTTCATTTGGAGTCCGGCTGCTGATGAAGCATTTGAGGACCTGAAGCGGCAGTTAGCCAATCCGCCTGTTCTTGCAGCTCCGGTCGACAAGGAGCCACTGTTATTATACGTAGCGGCCAATGCTCGGGCAGTTAGCGTGGCTATTGTGGTGGAACGCAAAGAGGCAGGCAAGGAATATCCGGTTCAGCGGCCGGTTTATTATATCAGCGAGGTGCTTATTGAATCCAAGCAAAGATATCCGCATTGGCAGAAGCTGGTCTATGGTGTTTTTATGGCCAGTCGGAAGTTGAAGCAGTATTTTCAAGGGCACCCCATCACAGTGGTCAGTTCAGCTCCCTTGGGTGATATTATACAGAACCGGGAGGCGACTGGCCGGATTGCCAAGTGGGCTATAGAGCTTGGGCCACACGGACTGAAGTATGTGCCTCGGACGGCAGTGAAGTCTCAAGCACTTGTTGATTTCATCAATGACTGGACGGAGTTACAAGCACCAGAGGAGAAGCCGGATCACACATATTGGACTATTCATTTTGACGGATCCAGGCAATTGGAAGGCTCGGGGGCTGGAGTCGTATTAACTTCCCCACGAGGTGATAAGTTTTGTTATGTTCTCCGCTTAATGTTCCCTTGTACTAATAATGCAGCTGAGTACGAAGCCTTGCTCCATGGTCTCCGGATGGCTAAAGAGATGAATTTAAGCCGGGTTAAGTGCTTTGGTGACTCGGACCTAGTGGCTCAACAGGTGTCTGGCACTTGGGATTCTAAGGACCCGCTCATGGCTGCATATCGTCGGGAAGTGGATAATATTGCGGGTTGTTTCAAGGGTTATCAAGTGGATCATGTGGACCGTCGGAAGAATGAAGCGGCGGATGCTTTAAGCCGGTTGGGCTCTCAGCGTAAACCGGTCCCGCCTAACGTCTTTTTGGATGTGTTGCACAACCCGTCAGTCAAGCTCCCAGGTGAAGCGGATTTGGCTATTCCTGATCCGGAGGCTCAATTGGTGGCAGCTCTGCATGTTATTCCGGATTGGACAGTTCCTTATCTTGCGTACATGAGCCGGGGGGAGTTACCAGAGGATGAGATTCTAGCCAGGCAGATAGTCCGGCGATCCAAGTCTATGACGATTGTCAATGGTGAATTACATCATTGCAGTGTATCAGGGGCATTTCAACGTTGTGTTTCTCCTGAGGAAGGCTGTGAAATCTTAAGAGAAATCCATGAAGGGGATTGTGGACACCACGCCGGTTCAAAGTCTCTGGTGGCAAAGGCGTTTCGTCACGGGTTCTACTGGTTGACAGCGCATGCTGACGCGGAGGACTTGGTTAAACGGTGTGATGGATGTCAGAAATTTTCAAGGCGTGCTCATGTGCCGGCTCAAGAATTGAGGATGATCCCAATAACGTGGCCGTTTGCAACTTGGGGGCTGGATATGGTTGGACCTTTTAAAAGATCCAAGGATAAGAAAACCCACCTTTTGGTGGCAGTTGACAAATTTACCAAGTGGGTTGAAGCGGAGCCTGTCAGCAAGTGTGATGCAGCAACAGCGGTGCAGTTCATCAAGAAGGTGATTTTCCGGTTTGGTTTTCCACACAGCATCATTACTGACAATGGTACCAATTTATCTAAGGGCGCTATGAGGGAGTTCTGTGAACATGAGCATATCCGGCTTGACGTGTCGTCAGTGGCACACCCCCAGTCCAATGGACAAGCAGAACGAGCTAATCAAGAGATATTGCGAGGCATCAAACCCCGGCTTATGGTCCCATTGCAAAGAACACCAGGATGTTGGGTTGAAGAGCTACCATCTGTGCTATGGAGTATCAATACTACGCCAAGCCGATCCACAGGATACACGCCATTTTTTATGGTCTACGGAGCGGAGGCAGTTCTCCCTAGTGATATCCGGCATGATTCGCCTCGAGTGGCAGCTTATGTTGAAGCGGACAATGAGACAGCCCGGCAAGACGCTTTGGACCTATTGGACGAGGAGCGTGATGTAGCAGCTGCCCGTTCGGCAATTTACCAACAAGATCTTCGTCGCTATCACAGTCGCCGGGTTAGAACCAGAACTTTTCAAGAAGGAGATTTGGTGCTTCGACTCATCCAAGATCAGACGGATATGCACAAGTTATCCCCACCTTGGGAGGGACCTTTCGTGGTCAGCAAGAATTTGCACAACGGGTCGTACTATCTGATTGATATTCGAGAGCATAAAGACTCACGTACATCAGAGGAGGAGACCAACAGGCCGTGGAATATAGCTCATCTTCGGCCTTACTACACTTGAGCCATCGGCTCTATCTATGTACATATCATGACAGTGTATATATTATCTTTGATATAATAAAACCGGAGCCTCAGCTAAAGCGGGGTCTCTGTCTTTCTTATCATGCGTGGTTACCTGGAGTGGTTCTGTTTTTAAAGCAGCCTCCGGTTTTCCCCTTGACATTTGCTTTTTATATATCACTTGGGGCCTTGGTCGTGTCCGAACCAACGCGACACCTTTTGATAGGCGACAGCCACCAGATCACTTGGGGACATGGTCACGTCTGAACCAGTCACGCCTCTTGATCGGCCTAAGGCCACAAAATCACTTGGGGGCTTGGTCGAACCCGAACCATTGCCACGCCTCTTGATCTGGCATATATGCCACGAATCATTTGGGGACCTGGCTGACTTGAATCATTGTCACTCCTATTGGGGGCTTGGTCCTGTCCGACCATGGTAACACCATCTGATCAGCTCAGTATAGCATATTTTTTGCAAATGGTTTTATCATTGCCTTTGCTTCCATGTTATTTTCATGGTTTGTTTGTTCTTTGTTTTTGTTGGATTTCTTTTATGTCAGCAAACACCCTTTTTCCGGTTCAGCCGATGGATTTGATTTCCCTTTAATCCGGAGAAGTATGCCCGGTTTACCTTTCTTTTACGGGAGCTGTTTTCTCCCCCCTTATTGATGGTAATGGTTTATAAAACCTCCGCTTCAAGCTTGGCTAAGCCAGCTTCATGCCCAGACATGGCAGGAAATATGAATTGAAGTTTTTCGAACAAAAGCTTCAGTACTTATGCGCGAAGGCATATTCAAGGCAGAAGTATTAACTATTCTATTACAAGGCAGCACGGTGCCCAAATAAGATCGTTGTTCTTTTGGAAAGATGCCAAAGACAGCTATCCAAACCGGCTTCCGGTTCAAGCCTGCTCTTCATCATCCGCCACTTCAGCTTCCTCGTCTCTACCCATTGGCTGGAAATCAACAGTGGTCCAGTCGATTCCCATTAAAGCTTGGAAAACAGCCTCTTCATGGATTAGGGAAGACGGTTCAATATCAGGAGCGTAAGTGTGCTTACGGATTGGAGGGATCAGATTCTCCGCTTCAAGAGTTGGGGCAGGCACTCGCTTGTTCTGGTCATTGTATTGAGCTTGATAATGCGTCAAGTCTGCCTCTTCAGCTAACTGACAAGCCAGAGGGCGCACTGCACGGTTTATTGCCCTTAAATCCTCTTCGTTAAATTCAGAGCCATCTTCCTTCAGGCTGGGATAGCCTTGAGATGCTTCCACAGGGTCGAAATCTGGCACCCATGCCTTTGCCCGGATCAAAGCGTTAATAGCTCCGGTTCGAGCAGCAGATTTCTTCAGCTCCTCCATCCGGGCCGGAAGCATTGACAACTTGCTAAGAGTGTCCTGGATTAAAGAGGGCGCCGGGTTGTTGTGAGAAGCTGTGGTGATGATCCGTTGGGCTCCGGTATACAATTGTTCCACCAAGGTGTAGGCAGCTTTCAATTTCTTCCGCACATCATTTCCTAAGTGCCCAATACGTGTGCCTACAACAAGATTGGAATGATCTCAAACCGGATTTACGCTACAGCAGGTTCAAATTATCACAGAAGTTACAAGGAGCTTACCAAATATTGCAGCAGTCATGGAGTGTATTTGCCGCTGTACGGCCGTCAGTTCATCCACCACCGGTTTAAGGGCAGCTTCAGCATTTTCCGCCCTTTTGGTTAAACCGGCCTTCTCAGTGGCCCAGTCAGCCCGCTCTTTCTTGAAGCCTTCTTTCAGCCGTTCAGCAGTGCTCAAGGCGCTGGTTAATTCTTGCTTTGCCTTATCTGTTTCAGCCTGCTGGGTTTTCAAGGCCTCCTGTAAATCGGCAATCCGGTCCTCCTTGATTTTCACCTCAGCCTGCATACAGACAACGTTTAAGCTTTGCATAGGCGATCCAAGAAATTGAAGTATCAACCACATAACAAAGTTATATGCCTGACACTTGGGGGCTAATGCACCTTCAATTTTTATATATTACTCGATTACAAAGTCCCAAGCTCAATACAAGTATTCAACTTGGCACTTGGGGGCTAATGGCTATTTGATCAAGATCAAAGTCCCGGTTTGACTAACGTTACAAACCGGCCCTTGGGGGCTAGAAGGATGGAGGTAATGGCAGCAAGGAAAGAAGTAAGTTACCTCAAATTTATCCCTCATCATTTTGACCAGACCAGCTTCACAGTCACGGCTAGTGTAAAGCCGGTTTAAATAGCCGGAGTGAAGATCTTGGGCACTCAGAGCAGCATATGTCTCTAGTTCAACATCCCATTTTTCTTTGTTCAAAGCGGAAAAATCCTCTTTGATGGTGTGCTTGGTAAGGGTGACAGGATACCCGGGTTCAGAGTAGCCCACACCGGTAATCACAACATCATCATCTTTGGACTTGCCAGTTTGTGTTGGCGCGGCCGTTTGGTCAGCAGGAGTGTGGGATTTCTCAATCTGGATGGTGCTGGCAGGCGGATCAGCAGAGGCTGGAGTATTAATAAGCCCTTCTTCGGGAATAACGTTGTCTTGCAAAGGAGGATCATTGGGGATATCTTCAGAAGTAAACATTTCACGATCCGGCGCTTGGTCATGTTCTGGGGCCACATCTTCTTCAGCCGCTTTATCCAGGCGGGCTTTCTTGCTCGGTTTAGGTTTGGCCCTGAAAGAAAATCAAAGAGTCAAGGAAAAGCATAAGCCATTGCATAGTGTACTGGAAGCATATGTTCAGCTTAGCTTACCCAAGAACCGTTTTTAATGGTGGCAGTTGAGTGGCCGACGATTCACCAGAAGATGAATGAGAAGTAACCTGATAATTGGAGTCGGATGGGTTAAGAGGTTGACGGAAGAAACCCGCTTTAGGATGTAAATCAACAAAAAGGTCAGAGACCTCGGAGCGGCGTTTTCGAACCGGACTGTTTGGTAAACCGGTGGAGGTAACTACCTGGCCACTGTGCCGGGTTGTGCGGCGAACTTCATGTTGCTGAATCTTCATATGAAATTTAGGATCCAAATAAGCAAGAGGATGAGAAAATTTAACTTTCCGTTTTGCCTGTCGAAGTTTTGGCAAGGGCAAGATTTCTGAATCGGAAGAGAGAATAGTTACCTCAACGAATTCCGCATTGCTGGCTTCAGCGTCATCCTGACAAGCATCATCATCAATAAGGCGTGTAAAAAATAAGCCAAGCGAGTCAAGTTCTACCTCAAGGTCCGGGTTACCCACATCATCATCAATAGCTGGATCAGATGAAGCGGTGGTTTTTCTCTTATGAGCTGGCTTCTTAATAACCTTGGTCTTGGGACGGATTGGCCGCCCTGCTTTCTCCGTTTTTCTTGAGGAAGTTTCTTGCTCCAAAACGGATTATCGCCCTGGATCAGCAGTAATTAAATGTCAAACATATAAAGCAGTAACCGGTTCAACAATAGAGCAATTAAAATATTACCGCTGGCGGTTTGTTGGTGGTGCAGTAAGGAGGCAGACCGGTTTGAGCACAGAGGTGCTCCGGTTCATTCAGCATCTTTTTCACAGATTCTGTGACTTCGTCATCGGGGAGTTGGATTTTAGTGTGTCGGAGTGGGTCATCGACACTATCAGTATACTGGCACATCAAACTAGAGCGTCGGCTCAGAGGCAGTATGCTCCATGATATCCAACAGCGGGCAAGATCTATTCCCGTTAAGCCGTTGGCCATAAAAGCTCGGAGCTTGGACAATTGCGGAGCGTATTTAATCCTTTCCTTGGCGCTTAGTCTTTGTGGAAAAGGGTGCGTGTTGCTGAGCCGTTCCGGGCGGAAGCCGGGCAAGGGATTTTCATTATCAGGGGAGGTATCCTTGCAATAAAACCAAGTTGCATTCCACTCCTTGGGGTGACTGTGGAGTTTGACGTGGGGATAAGTGATCTCCTTCCTCTTTTGAATGGCCATACCGCCCAATTCAGTGTTGGGGCCATCGGTGAATTCAGTGCGACGGTTTAAATGGAAGAGGTCTCTAAACAACTCAACTGAAGGCTCCTCTTGAAGGTATGCCTCAGAGAGCACTTGAAAGTGGCATAGATTGGTAACAGAGTTGGGGCCAATATCCTGTGGACGGAGCTGAAAATTGGCTAACACATCCCGGTAAAATTTAGAACCGGGCGGTTTGAAGCCCCGGGCCAAGTGATCTGCGAAGACCACAACCTCTCCTTCCTGTGGGGTGGGAGGACATTCATTTCCAGGAACCCTCCAGTGGATCGTATCTTTACTGTCTAAAGCGCCGATCAAGACTAGATCGTCCAACTGTGATTCCGTGACGCGAGAAGGAACCCAATTGCACTCATACACTTGTTTGGCCATGGCGAGATCTACAAGAAATAGGTGATCCGGTTCAAGAACATGCTGGATAAAAGAAGGTGTTGATCTAAACTACGGTAGACCGGAGGCAGTACGTATAAACCAGTCTTCCATAATGCGGCATCATGTGGATTCTGGCGGTTCAACCAGGGGACTAATGGTATATACCGGTTTGGTAACTTTTTGTCTATGATAAAGTTAAACCGCCTGATCTAAGCATCGGAAGAAATTGAATCTACGGATAACTAGATACGCAGAAACAAGTTTCACAGGATCTTATCACAGCCGCGGATCTACAGCGAGCTCACAAAAACAGAAAATATTCTGGAGAGTAAGGCAGAAACAGAAGTGAACCATTGAGCGGGTATGTGCGAGAAATATATGGACTTAGATGAGAAACTACAGGTGGATGCTTAAAGGCTACTACTAAACGCAGCAGGGGTTCACAGATTCATTCAAGGTCAGAAAACAGGTATGAGCATGCGATGAACACAGCGCGAACATGGAACCCTAAGAACAGATCTAGGGCAAGAGGAGGAGAAAGCTTACCGGGAACGGAGAAGATGCGGAAAGATGCCGCAATGCTCTGGTACGTTCAGGTTGATGCAGCGGCCCAAGGCGAGGCAGAGGTTGACGGCGGTGGCGGAGCTCCAAGGCTGGCGACGCGAGGAAGACGAAGAAGAAGGGACGAAGGGAAAGGGAAAGAAATGACCCTTCGGTCTTATTTATAAGGCAACAGAGCTAGGTCAAGCACGCGGATCCAGGAGCTATTATTAAAAGAGGGCGTTATAAATGATAAAATTTCATGATGACGTCATGCCGGTTCACAGCAACCAGAAATGATGACGACATGGCGGTTTACCAATTACCAGAAGATGTCCAAGACACAAGATTTTGTGAAGGATTGACATGAACCAGTTCAAATCAATCTGGGGCCTAATGTTGGGGATATTACCACTAGGCGTAAACCGGCCTACTTGGGCCGGGTTAACTTCATTAGTGGTATAAGCAGATGAAGGCCCAAGGCCTATAGTCGGTTTAGAACCTGTAGCCGTAAACCGGCCGGATATGTAACTTGTATTATAAGTTAGGAACAGAGAGATACCAACCGGGATACGAGTATGGACCGGTTGGGACTCTTCGGACCGACGGGCGTCACCCGTGTATATAAGGGGACGACCCGGCGGCGGTTCAGGGACAACAGACGACAACTCGAGTCTAGGCGAAGCTTGTTTGCTCCCTAGCCATCGAGACCACATCAATTCCATCACAACTAGACGTAGGCTTTTACCTTCATCGAAGGGGCCGAACTAGTATAAACCCCTCGTGTCTTTGTGTCCGCTTTAACCCCTTCAAGTAAACCCGTGGCGATGGCTCCACGACTAAGTCCTTTCACTAGGACATCTGCAGTGACAAATCCACGACATTTTCCGCACCGGCCCATCCCGCCTCCGCCACTTGGCGCCGCCGTCGCCACGTCTTTCCAGCCACTCCTAGGCTGCCACCTCAGCCAGCCGCAGCTCCCCTCCAATCCCCTCGTGCCACACGTCCCTGCCTCGCTCCCCCCACCGGTCAGCGCCGCCAAGGCCGCCAGGACCCAGATCGGGCCCTGGGAGGCCCGCTCGAGCCTGCATCCCACTCGCAGCCAGCGCCCGCGCCCCTGGCGCTCGCCTCGCCCCTCCCGCTCGATCCCGATGGGATCAGGAGCGCGTCGCCGGCCCTGCGTCCCGCGAGCCCGAGGCTGCCGGAGCACTGCCGGATCTCTGCCGTCGGTGAGCTGCGCGCCGCCCCCGTCCGGTTTCCTCCTCTCTCTCTGACCCCGTCCCTCTCTCTCTCCCGCAGGATGCCGCGGCCGCCGCCGCCGCCCAGGGACCTCGCCGCCATGGAGCTCGACGCCGCCGGATCTCGCCGTCTCCGCCCTCCGTCCTTCACCTCCGCGCCGGAGATCCCCATCCCCGCAACTCCGGTCGTCCCCTGCTGCGGCCTCTGCCTCGTCTGCATCGAGCGAGCGAGGGGAGCGCTCGCGTTGAGCGCGCCCCCAGGCCCAGCGCCCCTTTCGGCCTCACCTCCTACACCGACCTGGGCCAAGGCCCGATGTGAGCTGCCCCGCGCCTAGGCCGTCCTCGACTTCGGTCCAGCGTGCCCCTGCAGCCCAGCCTCACCACCAAGCCGGCCTGCCAGGCCTCCTACACCGACATGGGCCGAGCCCATGGGTGAGGCCCCCAGCCCTCCAGATTCGGCCCGTTATGTTTTTTTCCTATTTTGTGAATTTCCTATTTTCCAAGGAATTGGCAGAATTGCAGAAAACCCCTCCATATTCATGCATTTAATTACTCACAAACCATGCATCGGATTAAAATGGTTTAAACATGTAAATCGCTTAGAATTTTGTGTAGATTAATAATCTGCTGCTTTCATCCATGTTAAATATGTTGAAAATGCTGTTTGTGTTTATTTTGCATAATGCCATGTTAAAATGCTTTAATTCATAACTAAATAACCGTAGCTCGGTTTTAAATAAACTTTATATGTAAATGAGGTGGAAAAATGCCTAGATTAACATGGTGCACTTTATGTTGCTGTTTAACAACATTAAAATTGTGTTTAGGTCAGAACAGTACCGAATCTAAAATATGCACATGGGGATTTTCCAGTATTATTGTTTGTTGTTTCCGGCCTCATTTAAACTTGCCTAGATAGGTAGTTTCATTATGTTTCACCCCCTTGCCATGCTAATAACATTTAATACTGTTAGGTACATAACCGAGATCAAACTAAATAATTGCATGTTGTGTTTTGTCAATATGCAACTCGTTGCATATTGAGCTCCATTTAATTTGTAGTATTGTGTGTTGCAGTTTGCCATGCCATGCCTCTTTAAACCGGACATGCATCATACTCGATTGTGCATCATGCCATGATTATGCTTGTGTGTTTACCATGTTGTTTGTTTCTTTCCGGTGTTGCTTTTTAGTTCCGGTAATGTTGCGATTGTGAGGATTCGTTCGACTACTCCCGTTCGTCTTCTTCATGGACTCGTTCTTCATCCTAGCGGGATTTCAGGCAAGATGACCGCTACCCTGGATCTCACTACTATCTTTGCTATGCTAGTTGCTTCGTTCTATCGCTTTGCTGCGCTACCTATCACCTGTTTATCTAGCCATCCCAAATTGCCATGAACCTCTAACCTTTGACACCTTTCCTATGCAAACCGTTGCTTGGCTATGTTACCGCTTTGCTCAGCCCTCTCATAGCGTTGCTAGTTGCAGGTGAAATTGAAGATTTCTCCATGGTGGACATGATTTTGGTTGGGATATCACAATATCTCTTATACTATTAATGCATCTATATACTTGGTAAAGGGTTGAAGACTTGGCCTTTTGCCTGGTGTTTTGTTCCACTCTTGCCGCCCTAGTTTCCGTCATACCGGTGTTATGTTCCCGGATTTTGCGTTCCTTACGCGGTCGGGTGATTTATGGGACCCCCTTGACAGTTCGCTTTGAATAAAACTCCTCCATCAAGGCCCAACCTTGGTTTTACCATTTGCCTCACCTAGCCCTTTTTCCCTTGGGAGTCGCGCATCCCGAGGGTCATCTTTATTTTAGCCCCCCCGGGCCAGTGCTTGTCTAAGTGTTGGTCCGAACCGAGCCGCCTGCGGGGCCACCTCGGGGAAACTTGAAGTCTGGTTTTACTCGTAGCCTGTCTCATCCGGTGTTGCCCTGAGAACGAGATATGTGCAACTCCTATCGGGATTGTCGGCGCATCGGGCGGTCTTGCTGGTCTTATTTTACCATTGTCGAAATGTCTTGTAAACTGGGATTCCGAGTCTGATCGGGTCTTCCTGGGAGAAGGTCTATTCCTTCGTTGATCACGAGAGCTTGTCATGGGCTAAGTTGGGACACCCCTGCAGGGTATAATCTTTCGAAAGCCGTGCCTGCGGTTATAGGCAGATGGGAATTTGTTAATGTTCGGTTGTAGATAACTTGACACCAGATCCGAATTAAAACGCATCAACCGCATGTGTAGCCGTGATGGTCTCTTCTCGGCAGAGTCCGGGAAGTGAACACGGTTTCTGGGTTATGTTTGACGTAAGTAGGAGTTCAGGATCACTTCTTGGTCATTACTAGTTGACGACCGTTCCGCTTGCTCTCTTCTCGCTCTTATTTGCGTATGTTAGCCACCATATCATGCTTAGCCGCTGCTGCAGCCTCACCACTTTACCCCTTCCTTCCCCTTTAAGCTTTGCTAGTCTTGATACCCATGGTAATGGGATTGCTGAGTCCTCGTGGCTCACAGATTACTACAACAACAGTTGCAGGTACAGGTTATGCGATGATCATGATGCGAGAGCGATGCTTGCTTGCGTTGAGTTCTTCTTCTGCTTCTTCGATCAGGGGATAGGTTCTAGGTCGGCAGCCTGGGCTAGCAGGGTTGATGTTGTTTGAGTTTCTGTTTGTGATTCATCCGTAGTCGGATGATGCTCTTATGTATTGTGATGTTGTATTCATGTGGCATTGTATGCCTTATGTATGTATCCCCATCTATTATGTAATGTTGATGTAATGATATCCACCTTGCAAAAGCGTTTCAATATGCAGGTCTATCCTTGGTGGGACCTTCGAGTTCCTTTTGGATAGGGTCGCATATTGGGCGTGACAAGTTGGTATCAGAGCCTCGACTGACCATAGGTGCCCCCTTGTTTGTTGGCCGTTGTTGAGTCTAGAATAAAACTATTTTGAGTCTTAGGATTATATATATCGGAGAGTAGGATTCTTTGACTCCTCAGCCCCCTTCGTCGCTCTGGTGAGGTCTCCTGACGTAGATGTTTTGTCTTTCCTCTCCTCAAATTTCACTAATTTTTTTTAGGATCACGTGGGTATCTTGGAATCATTCCGATGGTTTTGTGACAAGAACATTGTTGTTGGTGCCTCCTGTCTATTATGTGGCTTTGACCCGGGGAGTTGAGCTCCGAGGTGTTGTCGTCACAATTTTATCGTTGCAGTTCTGGAATACCTGAGTTTTCCCGACATCAAAAATATCTTTTATGCAGTTGTTGGTGAGATAACCTCAACGTCACCCAGTACTGGGGAGTTCGGGAGTATTGCCATAACTCGTCTAACGGATGCTTTTCGAAGGTTGAGGTACACGATTTCCGGAGTTTTCTTGGTTATGTGTTGACGGATGGATACAGCTAGATGTAGGAATTGTTAGTTTGGGTGAGATATATTGTTTCCCCTGTATCCCAAACACCAGATTGCATAACCAGAAAGTTTCGGGAGTTTATAGGTGGTAATTCAAGTAGCTCCTAGAATATCTTTTCGAAAGATGCATGATATGAGATTGGGGTTCGACGTCTAGTGGTCCGCCTTTTGATGGTCGTTTTTACAGTGGTCTCGTTGTGTCTTAAAGAACCCTTGGCTATGCTGGTTCCGGGACACTTCGTATGTCATGTGCACTGCCTTGTACATGATGGTGTTGTACACTCGAGCCCGTGTGGGCCCAACCACGAAAACTTCGGATGGAATCTCTATCATATGTTTGTTCCGGCTTATTCTGCAAGCCAAATCCTTTGTTTTGTTTTATTTGTGGTATTCGAGTTGCTTTGAAGTCAAATGTTGAATCCATACCTTTCCTAAACGGTGTTCTCATATTGCTATGTGAGTACTACTCCTTCTTGATCATCGAGATCGTCATGTTAATTCTTCTCCAACCGGTGTGCTTCTCTTCAAGTGGAGTCGATCATTTTCAACATCCGCAAGATCAATTCTAAGTTTTCTCAACGGTGTTTGTTCCATTTTCCCCAAGATGCCTTTGTTTTCCCACCCTTTTTCTTCAAGGACTCAGATATCTTAATCAAGTATCCATCTTATGGATGTGAAGTCTCTTCACTCTTTTCAATCAATGTTCTTATCCGGTGATTTCCCAAGAAGATGCTCAACAGTTTTAAGTTCATCATCCTTCATTGTTGTTTCTTCTCTGGTGGATCCAATTCAAGCTTTCAGTGTTGATCATATTCCTTTCCTCGTGTCAAATGCTTTCTCATGCCGGTGCACCTCTCAATCACTCACCTCTTGCTATTCATGTGTTCCAGAGTGTTGAAGATATCTCAGAAGATTTGTGTTTCCATTCTTAATCCGTTGAATCTATTTGGAGATCATTATCTCATTCAAGCTATTTAATTCAACCGGTGCAATCTCTCTTTAAAATCATTTCCAATAGTGTTTTCTTTTTAGTGGGCCCTATCCCACAGGTCTTTTCCCAGGATCTTACCTGACTCTTCTAATTATTCCGGAGCTATTCCAAATACTTTTCAGAGTTTGACGTAAGAATGAATTTTCATCAGTCATATTCCTTATCCTAGATCGCTTTCAGAATATTTTCATCGTTGGTTCATCATTTCTATTCTTCTTTGTTCCGAAGTATCTCAACAATTCATGGTGGTTCTCATCATCATTCTCAACATGTGAAGACCGAAGAAGAGTTTCTCGTAAATCTTGCTCCATTCTCTTCAAGATTCATGGTTCTAGGTTGATGCCATCCTCTCATAATTGTTTTTGATTGTGAGAATTCTTTTCACCCATCCGGATCATTTCATGAGTTGTTTCCATTTCTTTCCTCCGAAGGCCATCATGTCATAATTCCTCATTCTCAACCTTCAGCTCTCGTTATCCAAATCTTACCGGTACACTGCTCAAGTATTCTCTAATCAGCTCGTGATCTCTTCGTTCTCTTGTATCAAATTCCCTCAAGTATCTTCATTCGTTCTCTAATTCTTACCGGTGATTCACCCCTTTACTTCGTTCGTTTTCAATTCTTTCGATGGTTCGTTCAAGATTTCACTTTCTTCGTTATCGTATCAATTTATCAATTCATTCATTGTTAACAAATCCCACCGGTGGTTCCATCAATACCTTCTCAAGTTTACACTATATCCCTCTTAATCCTTTCTACGAGAATAAGTAGTATGCCAAATCCGTTGCTTGTCATCAATTTAAATTGGTGAAGGATAGGCATAACGTAATTCTTATTATTGTTTCATCCAAGTAATCTAGTTTCTTCTTTCTGGAGTTGTTCATCACGTCACATTTCCCGGTTCGAGATGTTTCATCTTTTCTTTTCCGGAGTTCCAAGTTTTCCGCATTATCTCGTCGCAAAGCTCCATCTAAATCATCGCAAGGATTCACCTTGTGTTTTCAACTTCTCTTTCTTTCTATCATTCTTTTATTACCGGAGTTCTTCATTGAGGCTCTACATGGTGGTTCGTCAAGGATTCTATTCATTCTTCAATTGTTCTTCAAGATTTCTCTCGAAGTTATGATCCGCCAAGATTTACTCTAAAATAAACATGGTGCTCAACACATGTTTTGTTTTGAGGAGCTCAAGTATTCTTCTTCTTGCATTTCGAAGTGCAATTCTTTCTACCTTATCATTTGAGGTGGTGTTATGTCATTCTTGATAATTTTGAGTTCGTGTTTCTTGATTCACATGTTCTCAAAAATGAGGTATTTTAAATCCATCAATCTCTTTGTTGGAGTTATCTTGTGTCATATTTCACCTAAAGCCTTCCCTAAGGGATGTTGCTATTGTGGTGCTTATCAGTGATCCAAGCTTTCTCCATATCCTTCTCTGTGAAAGAGGTTTTTCATCTCTTCGTTGTTCTCAAGCAAGCAATTGTTTCCGTTAGTGGCCGGTTGTCACCTCATAATTTTGAGAAGTTTTCCATAAGCCCACTACAAGCTTATTCTTTTCGTTGTTGTTTTTTTTCAACAACTCCGTTATAACCTTCTTCGAAGGGTGCTTTCCAAGCTCAATTGTGGCAGAAGTTGGCATTTTCTCCTCCATTCTGTTATTCCAATGATCTATCTTCTATTCTTTCTTCTGGAGGCATTGTGATGTTGCTCTTTTCACTCATCATCTTGTTTTGTCAAGATCATGTTCTTTTCCATGCTTATCCACTTAACCGGAGTGTTGTGTCTATCATTCCTCTTTTAACCGGAGTCTCATCCAAGTGCTTTCATTTTGCCAAGTTCAAATCATATTCCTTCCATGTTCAACCCGAGTGCTGCCCGAATTCTTCCTCTCTCATCTTGTTTTAACCGGAGTGGATTCGAATTCTATCTTGTCCATTAAATTCTTGATTCATGTCTTTGCAACCTTCAAGTTCTCGTAATGTTCCTTGTTCCTTTTTTCTAACAGATTGTTTGCAATCTTGTTCATCTTCGTTGTTTTCTTTCTTTCATAATTCTCAACCTCTCAAGGTTCGTGGTTTCACTCATTCGTCAAAGAAGCAACTTAGTTTTACCTCTTCTCTTCCTCTTCCGTTTCTCTCCGGTGCCATCCTAGATCTCGGGACGAGATCCTCTCGTAGTGGTGGAGTGTTGTAACGCCCCGGATACAACTTTCCATATTCGTAACTCCGACTCTTGCCATTTCCAGCTATGTGATTTATTATTTCCTCCGTGGTTGGGTTTTTGTCTGTTGTTTTGCATTTTGTTCTTGTTATGCATCTCGTCTCATGTCATCATCTGCACTTCATCTGCAACTCATCTGCATGTTTTTCAAAAACTTGCATCCGTTCGGGTGCCGCCGGTTCTCTCCGTTGTCCGTTCTGAGCCCGACCACACTCGCACGCGCCCGCGGCACCTCCGAAATATTATTTTATAAGTGGCATAAAAATGTTCTCGGAATGGGTTGCAACTTGTCGTGCGGTCTTATTATAGTGTAGACGGAGCGCCTGCCAAGTTTCATCGCATTCAGAGTTCGTTTGACTGCCCAACCGTTAAATATATAACCGCGATATAGTCGGTATATACGTCGGACATTTTCGGTATTCGGAAACCGTGCCGGGCCGCACTTCATCCCTCTCTTCTCAGCCCAAGGCATTCTACACAGCCCCCTAGGTCCAACATACACCCCCTCGCTTCTGGAGCCGCCAGATCGAGATCCGAGGGTCCGAAACCCCTCCAAAACCCCCCTAACCCTAGCCTTACCCCTATATAAACACCCCTCCTTCCTAAATTGGGCAACCCTAGCCCCTAGCCTCCCCTAACCTCCCGCAGCCGCCACCTCCCACCTTCTCCTCGTTTTCCGCGCCGGCCCATCCCGCCTCCGCCACTTCGCGCTGCCGTCGCCACGTCTTTCCAGCCACTCCTAGGGCGCCACCTCAGCCAGCCGCAGCTCCCCACCAATCCCCTCGTGCCACACGTCCCTGCCTCGCTCCCCCACCGGTTAGCGCCGCCAAGGCCGCCAGGACCCAGATCGGGCCCTGGGAGGCCCGCCCGAGCCCGCATCCCGCTCGCAGCCAGCGCCCGCGCCCTTGGCGCTCACCTCTCCCCTCCCGCTCGATCCCGATGGGATCAGGAGCACGTCGCCGGCCCTGCGTCCCGTGAGCCCGAGGCCGCCGGAGCACTGCCGGATCTCCGCCGTCGGTGAGCTGCGCGCCGCCCCCGTCCGGTTTCCTCCTCTCTCTCTGACCCCGTCCCTCTCTCTCTCCCGCAGGATGCCGCGGCCGCCGCCGCCGCCCAGGGACCTCGCCGCCATGGAGCTCGACACCGCTGGATCTCGCCGTCTCCGCCCTCCGTCCTTCACCTCCGCGCCGGAGATCCCCGTCCCCGCAACTCCGGTCGTCCCCTGCCGCGGCCTCTGCCTCGTCTGCATCGAGCGAGCGAGGGGAGCGCTCGCGTTGACCGCGCCCCCAGGCCTAGCGCCCCTTTCGGCCTCACCTCCTACATCGACCTGGGCCAAGGCCCGATGTGAGCTGCCCCTCGCCTGGGCCGGCCTCGACTTCGGTCCAGCGTGCCCCTGCAGCCCAGCCTCACCACCAAGCCGGCCTGCCAAACCTCCTACACCGACCTGGGCCGAGCCCATGGGTGAGGCCCCCAGCCCTCCAGATTCGGCCCGTTATGTTTTTTCCTGTTCTGTGAATTCCCTATTTTCCAAGGAATTGGCAGAATTGCAGAAAACCCCTCCATATTCATGCATTTAATTACTCACAAACCGTGCATCGGATTAAAATGGTTCAAACATGTAAATCGCTTAGAATTTTGTGTAGATTAATAATCTGCTGCTTTCATCCATGTTAAATGTGTTGAAAATGCTGTTTGTGTTTATTTTGCATCATGCCATGTTAAAATGCTTTAATTCATAACTAAATAACCGTAGCTCGGTTTTAAATAAACTTTATATGTAAATGGGGTGGAAAAATGCCTAGATTAACATGGTGCACTTTATGTTGCTGTTTAACAACATTAAAATTGTGTTTAGGGCAGAACAGTACCGAATCTAAAATATGCACATGGGGATTTTCTGGAATTATTGTTTGTTGTTTCCGGCCTCATTTAAACTTGCCTAGATAGGTAGTTTCATTATGTTTCACCCCCTTGCCATGCTAATAACATTTAATATTGTTGGGTACATGACCGAGATCAAACTAAATAATTGCATGTGGTGTGTTGTGAATATGCAACTCGTTGCATATTGAGCTCCATTTAATTTGTAGTATTGTGTGTTGCAGTTTGCCATGCCATGCCTCTTTAAACCGGACATGCATCATACTCGATTGTGCATCATGCCATGATTATGCTTGTGTGTTTACCATGTTGTTTGTTTCTTTCCGGTGTTGCTTCTTAGTTCCGGTAATGTTGCGATTGTGAGGATTCGTTCGACTACTCCCGTTCGTCTTCTTCATGGACTCGTTCTTCTTCCTAGCGGGATTTCAGGCAAGATGACCGCTACCCTGGATCTCACTACTATCTTTGGTATGCTAGTTGCTTCGTTCTATCGCTTTGCTGCGCTACCTATCACCTGTTTATCAAGCCATCCCAAATTGCCATGAACCTCTAACCTTTGACACCTTTCCTATACAAACCGTTGCTTGGCTATGTTACCGCTTTGCTCAGCCCTCTTATAGCGTTGCTAGTTGCAGGTGAAGTTGAAGATTTCTCCATGGTGGACAGGATTTTGGTTGGGATATCACAATATCTCTTATACTATTAATGCATCTATATACTTGGTAAAGGGTGGAAGACTTGGCCTTTTGCCTGGTGTTTTGTTCCACTCTTGCCGCCCTAGTTTCCGTCATACTAGTGTTATGTTCCCGGATTTTGCGTTCCTTACGCGGTCGGGTGATTTATGGGACCCCCTTGACAGTTCGCTTTGAATAAAACTCCTCCAGCAAGGCCCAACCTTGGTTTTACCATTTGCCTCACCTAGCCCTTTTTCCCTTGGGAGTCGCGCATCTCGAGGGTCATCTTTATTTTAGCCCCCCCCCCGGGCCAGTGCTTATCTAAGTGTTGGTCCGAACCGAGCCGCCTGCGGGGCCACCTCGGGGAAACTCGAAGTCTGGTTTTACTCGTAGCCTGTCTCATCCGGTGTTGCCCTGAGAACGAGATATGTGCAGCTCCTATCGGGATTGTCGGTGCATCGGGCGGTCTTGCTGGTCTTGTTTTACCATTGTCGAAATGTCTTGTGAACCGGGATTCCGAGTCTGATCGGGTCTTCCTGGGAAAAGGTCTATTCCTTCGTTGATCGTGAGAGCTTGTCATGGGCTAAGTTGGGACACCCCTGCAGGGTATAATCTTTTGAAAGTCGTGCCTGCGGTTATAGGCAGATGGGAATTTGTTAATGTCCGGTTGTAGATAACTTGACACCAGATCCGAATTAAAATGCATCAACCGCGTGTGTAGCCGTGATGGTCTCTTCTCGGCGGAGTCAGGGAAGTGAACACGGTTTCTGGGTTATGTTTGACGTAAGTAGGAGTTCAGGATCACTTCTTGGTCATTACTAGTTGACGACCGTTCTTCTTGCTCTCTTCTCGCTCTTATTTGCGTATGTTAGCCACCATATCATGCTTAGCCGCTGCTGCAGCCTCACCACTTTACCCCTTCCTTTCCCTTTAAGCTTTGCTAGTCTTGATACCCATGGTAATGGGATTGCTGAGTCCTCGTGGCTCACAGATTACTACAACAACAGTTGCAGGTACAGGTTATGCGATGATCATGACGCGAGAGCGATGCTTGCTTGCGTTGAGTTCTTCTTCTGCTTCTTCGATCAGGGGATAGGTTCCACGTCGGCAGCCTGGGCTAGCAGGGTGGATGTCGTTTGAGTTTCTGTTTGTGATTCATCCGTAGTCGGATGATGCTCTTATGTATTGTGATGTAGTATTCATGTGGCATTGTATGCCTTATGTATGTATCCCCATCTATTATGTAATGTTGATGTAATGATATCCACCTTGCAAAAGCGTTTCAATATCCGGGTCTATCCTTGGTGGGACCTTCGAGTTCCTTTTGGATACGGTTGCATATTGGGTGTGACAGGAATGCATTGCGGATTCTACTAGAAGCGTGTCTCCCTATAAACCCCTGCATATGCAAAGTTCACCCCCCAACCATGTTGACCAGACCACACACAGAAATACAAACTTCTTATGTCTCTATAACAGTCACACACATTTCAAAACTGAAGTAGGAACATAGAATCATATCAAATTCGTATTTGAACAAATAAACTAAGGAATTATGAGTGGCATAATGTTTAGCTTCAAGGGTGGAGTGCTAGTAGTGCAACACAAAGCAAGTAGGCAGATTGTATTCCATGTAAAAGATCATAGTCTATGTAAAAGGTGGAAATGACACTTTCTTTCTATAGAATGCAATGTTCGTTGCCCGCACATGATGGAAGAGATCACACAGAGAAATACTATTCACTCATGTCTGCAGTTCCAGTATTTTGAAACAGGGTGGTCCACCCTAAAAGAATATTGACAACAAATATGACAAGGCAAGCATAGATGTAGTGAATTAATCATTACTTGTGAGCTTACTAGGACAAGTATGCAGAATTATAACTGCAGTAAGAGACCGTCCAAAATCTAAATCAAGAAGTTGGTCTAGCACTTATTGTTTGCAACTAATCGACATGAATAATTGGATATCATATCGAATGAGTAAGACAAGTAAAATTGTCAACAAACCTGGCCTGCAGTAGTAATTTGGGTCAATGTCACTACGACCAACAATCCAAATGACTAGTGTCTGTTCCTAGGGCAGGAATTTTGAACCATGTGAACTTTACAGGTACTAAAGTTTACTGAAATACATCTAAACCATTAAGTGTAGGTAGCACTCAGTACACAACAAACCCTAGTGACAGTCCTGCATAATGAGTAATGAATCAATTAGAAAATGGGTGATGAGGAGTGCCTGCTGGGTGTTGAGGACGTATCACGGGATAAATCGGGTTTGCTTAGTGGCAGCTGCACGCCTAAGCCCTGGACGGACTGGGAAGGTAGGCGCAACGACGCTGCCGGGCAGCGGTGATGCTATTGGGAGAGCGGCTCTTGACCTCTTGTTAGTCCGGCGTCTCCTCCTAGAGTCATGCCATCTGGGGACGGCAAGTTGCCAACGAGGCAAGCAGTTGGGGGCGAGTAGAGATCGGAAGCGCAGCAGAACAGAGGGGAATCAGGGCCTGGGCCGACCGAAAATCCCAGGGTGGGCCACGGCCCACCGTGGGCACCTTGTAGAGATACACACTCGAGCGACGAACAAGCATTTTCGAAACTAAATTAGGAACATTTAGCTGACCAATTAAACGACTCTGTTTTGATAATATCAGATTCATATTTGAACAACTAAGCTTGTTTAGCTTGATGGGTGGAGCAGTGCTAATGACACGAAGTACGTATGCCGGTCGTATAGTGATCATAAAAGGGGGAAACCCTAAGCAATTTTTTTTTGAGAAAAGAGGGTTTCCCCTCCGATTTCTATTAAAGAAACCACCACGGAACCAACATGATCAATTAAACCCTAAGCATAATCAATTGAACCCAATTATGACTGTGCCATGGCAGATTTAAAGCTACAAACCGTAGAAATGCTATTTAGCATCCATTGTTTGCTATGAACTAAGAACTACATTCTAAGAGCTAAAAAGAAAGTACAGTAACCAAGTTACGATCTATTTTCTGGTTGAGATCAAAAAGTTGAGGAGATATGAAGTACCACCTCTTGTGGCGCCGTGTAGGCATCGGGGGTGCGATGGCTGTCAGTGGCGTTGAAGCAGATCTGCGATGGTAGACGGGTGCATCGGGGGATAAGTCCCGTTGCGGTGGACGAGAAGGTCGTGTGAGCGGTTGACATGTCCATTTTGCATCATGCTTTTAAATCGATATTTATTGCATTATGGGCTGTTATTACACATTATGTCACAATACTTATGGCTATTCTCTCTTATTTTACAAGGTTTGATATCAAGAGGGAGAATGCCGACAGCTGGGATTCTGGGCTGGAAAAGGAGCAAATATTGGAAACCTATTCTGCACAGCTCCAAAAGTCCTGAAACTCCACGAAAGTCATTTTTGGAATTAATAAGAATTATTGAGCAAAAGAAGTACCGGAGGGGGCCCACACCCTGGCCACGAGGGTGGGGGTGCGCCCACCCCTACTGGGTGCGCCCCCTGCCTCATGGGCCCCCTGGTAGCCCTCCGGTGCCCATCTTTTGCTATATGAAGTCTTTTACCATGGAAAAAATCATAAGCAAGCTTACGGGACAAAACTCCGTCGCCACGAGGCGGAACCTTGGCGGAACCAATCTAGGGCTCCTGTGGAGCTATTCAGTCGGGGAAACTTCCCTCCGGGAGGGGAAAATCATCGCCATCGTCATCACCAACGATCCTATCATCGGGAGGGGTCAATCTCCATCAACATCTTCACCAGTACCATCTCCTATCAAACCCTAGTTCACTCTTGTATCCAATCTTTGTATCCAAACCTCAGATTGGTACCTATGGGTTGCTAGTAGTGTTGATTACTCCTTGTAGTTGATGCTAATTGGTTTTTCCGGTGGAAGATCATTTGTTCAGATCCTTAATGCATATTAATACTCCTCTGATCATGAACATGAATATGCTTTGTGAGTAGTTACGTTTGTTCCTGAGGACATGGGTGAAGTCTTGCTATTAGTAGTCATGTGAATTTGGTATTCGTTCGATATTTTGATGAGATGTATGTTGTCTCTCCTCTAGTGGTGTTATGTGAATGTCGACTACATGACACTTCATCATTATTTGGGCCTGAGGAAGGCATTGGGAAGTAATAAGTAGATTATGGGTTGCTAGAGTGACAAAAGCTTAAACCCTAGTTTATGCATTGCTTCGTAAGGGGCTGATTTTGATCCACTAGTTTCATGCTATGGTTAGGTTTACCTTAATACTTCTTTTTTAGTTGCAGATGCTTGCAATAGGGGTTAATCATAAGTGGGATGCTTGTCCAAGAAAGGGCAGTACCCAAGCACCGGTCCACCCACATATAAAATTATCAAAGTAACGAACGCGAATCATATGAGCATGATGAAAACTAGCTTGACGATAATTCCCATGTGTCCTCGGGAGCGCTTTTCTCATTATAAGAATTTGTCCAGGCTTGTCCTTTTCTACAAAAAGGATTGGGCCATCTTGTTGCACTTTATTTACTTTCATTGCTTGTTACCCGTTACAAATTATCCTATCACAAAACTATCTATTACCTACAATTTCAGTGCTTGCAGAGAATACCTTACTGAAAACCGCTTGTCATTTCCTTCTGCTCCTCATTGGGTTCGACACTCTTACTTATCGAAAGGACTACGATAAATCCCCTATACTTGTGGGTCATCAAGACTCTTTTATGGCGCCATTGTTGGGGAGTGAAGCGCCTTTGGTGAGTGGAACTTGGTAAGGAAACATTTATATAGTGTGCTGAAATTTATTGTCACTTGTTACTATGGAAACTAATCCTTTGAGGGGC
This sequence comes from Triticum aestivum, assembly GCF_018294505.1. NCBI lineage: Eukaryota > Viridiplantae > Streptophyta > Magnoliopsida > Poales > Poaceae > Triticum > Triticum aestivum. The sequence goes on along the minus strand of NC_057810.1, from coordinate 186,920,300 downwards.
TTGTTCGGGGTATCTTCACCCCGGCCAGTAGAGCAAAGAGTTGCTCCTCAACTTACTGAACCTACTGAAAATGTTTACTATGAAATTCCTTCGGGTATGACAGAGAAACTGCTAGCTAATCCCTTTGAAGGAGATGGAACATTGCATCCCGATTTACACCTTATCTATGTGGATGAAGTTTGTGGATTATTTAAGCTTGCAGGTATGCCTGGTGATGCTGTTAAGAAGAAGGTCTTCCCTTTATCTTTGAAGGGAGATGCATTGACATGGTATAGGCTATGTGATGATACGGGATCTTGGGACTATAAACGATTGAAATTGGAATTTCACCAGAAGTTTTACCCTATGCATCTTGTTCATCGTGATCATAATTATATATATAATTTTTGGCCTCGTGAAGGATAAAGCATCGCTCAAGCTTGAGGGAGTCTCAAGTCAATGTTATATTCATGCCCCAATCATGAGCTCTCAAGAGAAATGATTATTCAAAAATTTTATGCTCGACTTTCTCTCTATGGTCGCACCATGCTCGATACTTCTTGTGCTGGCTCTTATATGATGAAGACTATTGAATGCAAGTGGGATTTATTGGAAAGAATTAAACGCAACTCTGAAGATTGGGATTCCGATGATGGTAAGGAGTTAGGTATGACACCTAAGTTTGATTGTGTTAAGTCTTTTATGGATACCGATGCTTTTCATGGATTTAGCACTAAATATGGACTTGACTCTGAGATAGTAGCTTCTTTCTGTGAATCATTTGCTACTCACGTTGATCTCCCTAAGGAGAAGTGGTTTAAATATAATCCTCCCACTGAAGTAAAAGTAGTTACACCTATTATAGTTGAAGAAAAGATTATCATTTATAATGATCCTATTGTTCCTACTACTTATGTTGAGAAACCGCCTTTCCCTGTTAAGATAAAGGATCATGCTAAAGCTTCAACTGTGGTTCGTAAAAGTAATACTAGAACATATACACCTCCTGAGCAAATTAAAGTTGAACATAGTATTTCTATGGTTAAAGATCTCCTGGCCGATAATATTGATGGGCATGTTATTTATTTCTATGATGAAGCTGCTAATATTGCTAGACCCGATGCTAAGAAACATAGACCTGTTGTAGGCATGGCTGTTATTTCTTTTAAAATAGGAGATCATTGTTATCATGGCTTATGTGATATGGGTGCTAGTGCTAGTGCAATACCTTTTTCCTTATATGAAGAAATTATGCATGATATTGCACCTGCTGGTTATAAGATATTGATGTTACAATTAAACTTGCCAATAGAGATACTATTTCACCTTTTGGGATTGTTAGAGATGTTGAAGTCTTGTGTGGGAAAGTTAAATATCCTGCTGATTTTCTTGTTCTTGGTTCCCCACAACATAGCTTTTGTCCCATTATATTTGGTAGACCCTTCTTGAATACTGTTAATGCTAAGATTGATTGTGAAAAGGATGTTGTTACAATTGGCTTGGGGGATATGAAACATGAGTTTAATTTTGCTAAATTTCGTAGACAACCCCATGATAAAGAATTGCCTAGTAAGGATGAAATTATTGTTCTTGCTTCTATTGCCGTGCCTCCTACTGATCCGTTAGAACAATATTTGCTAGACCATGAAAATGACATGTTTATGGATGAAAGAATGGAAATAGATGAAGTATTCTTTAAAGAGGGTCCTATTCTGAAACACAACTTGCCTATTGAAATCCTAGGGGATCCCCCTCCACCCAAGGGTGATCCCGTGTTTGAGCTTAAACCTTTACCTGATACTCTTAAATACGCTTATCTTGATGAAAAGAAGATATATCATGTTATTATTAGTTCTAACCTTTCAGAGCAGGAAGAGGAAATATTATTGAAAACTCTGAAGAAGCACCATGCTACTATTGGATATACTCTTGATGATCTTAAGGGCATTAGTCCCACTCTATGCCAACACAAAATAAAATTGGAAGAAGATGCCAAACCAGTTAGAGATCATCAAAGACGGTTAAATCCTAAGATGAAGGAAGTGGTAAGAAAAGAAATACTCAAGCTCCTTGAGGCAGGTATAATTTATCCTGTTGCTGATAGTCAGTGGGTAAGTCCTGTCCATTGTGTTCCTAAGAAGGGAGGTATTACTGTAGTCCCTAATGATAAAGATGAATTGATCCCGCGAAGAATTATTACAGGTTATAGGATGGTAATTGATTTCCGCAAATTAAATAAAGCTACTAAGAAAGATCATTACCCTTTACCTTTTATTGATCAAATGCTAGAAAGACTATCCAAACATACACATTTTTGCTTTCTAATGGTTATTCCGGTTTCTCTCAAATACCTGTGTTAGCGGACGATCAAGCAAAGACTACTTTTACTTGACCTTTCGGTACCTTTGCTTATATACGTAAGCCTTTTGGTTTATGTAATGCACCTGCTACCTTTCAAAGATGCATGATGGCTATATTCTCTGACTTTTATTTGTGAGGTATTCATGGATGATTTCTCCATTTATGGATCCTCTTTTGATGATTGCTTGAGAAACCTTGATCGAATTTTGCTGAGATGTGAAGACAGTAGTGTTGTTTTGAATTGGGAAAAGTACCACTTTATGCTTAATGAAGGCATTGTCTTGGGGCATAAAATTTCTGAAAGAGGTATTGAAGTCGATAAAGCTAAAATTGATGCTATTGAAAAGATGGCGTGTCGAAAGGACATTAAAGGTATAAGAAGTTTCCTTGATCATGCCGGTTTTTATAGGAGGTTCATTAAGGACTTTTCTAAAATCTCTAGGCTCTGACTAATTTATTACAAAAAGATATTCCTTTTGTATTTGATGATGATTGTGTAGAAGCATTTGAAATACTTAAGAAAGCTTTGATCACTGCACCTATTGTTCAGCCACCTGATTGGAATTTACCCTTTGAAATTATGTGTGATGCTAGCGATTATGTTGTAGGTGGTGTTCTAGGGCAAAGAGTTGATAAGAAACTAAATGTTATCCAATATGCTAGTAAAACTCTAGACACTGCTCAGAGAAATTATGCTACTACTGAAAAAGAATTCTTAGCAGTTGTATTTGCTTGTGATAAGTTCAGACCTTATATTGTTGATTCTAAAGTAACTATTCACACTAATCATACTGCTATTAAATATCTTATGGAAAAGAAAGATGCTAAACCTAGACTTATTAGATGGGTCCTCTTGCTCCAAGAATTTGATTTGCATATTACTGATAGAAAGGGAGCTGAGAACCCCGTTGCAGACAACTTGTCTAGGTTAGAGAATGTTCTTGATGACCCACTATCTATTGATGATAGCTTTCCTAATGAAAAAATAGCGGTCATAAATGCTTCTCGTACTGCTCCATGGTATGCTGATTATGCTAATTACATTTTTCTAAATTTATACCACCTAGTTTCACATACTAGCAAAAGAAAAAGTTCTTTTATGATTTAAGACATTACTTTTGGGATGACCCACACCTTTATAAAGAAGGAGTAGATGGTGTTATTAGACATTGTGTACCTGAGCATGAACAGGAACAGATCCTACGCAAGTGTCACTCTGAGGAATATGGAGGACACCACGCTGGAGATAGAACTGCACGTAAGGTATTACAATCCGGTTTTTATTAGCCTACTATCTTCAAAGATGCCCGTAAGTTTGTCTTGTCTTGTGATGAATGCCAGAGAATTGGTAATATTAGTAGACGTCAAGAAATGCCTATGAACTATTCTCTTGTTATTGAACCATTTGATGTTTGGGGCTTTGATTATATGGGACCTTTTCCTTCCTCCAATGGATATACACATATTTTAGTTGATGTTGATTATGTTACTAAGTTGGTAGAAGGTATTCCAACTAGTAGCGCTAATCATAACACCTCTATCAAGATGCTTAAAGTAGTTATTTTTCCGAGGTTTGGAGTCCCTAGATATTTAATGAGTGATGGTGGTTCACATTTTATTCATGGTGCTTTTCGTAAAATGCTTGCTAAGTATGATGTTAATCATAGAATTGCATCTCCTTATCACCCACAGTCTAGTGGTCAAGTAGAATTGAGCAATAGAGAGCTCAAATTAATTTTGCAAAAGATTGTTAATAGATCTAGAATGAATTGGTCCAAGAAACTTGATGATGCATTATGGGCCTATAGAACTGCATATAAGAATCCTATGGGTATGTCTCCGTATAAAATGGTTTATGGAAAAGCATGTCACTTACCTCTCGAACTTGAACATAAGGCATATTGGGATATTAAAGAGCTCAATTATGATTTCAAACTTGTCGGTGAGAAGAGGCTATTTGACATTAGCTCACTTGATGAATGGAGAACCCAAGCCTATGAGAATGTCAAGCTGTTTAAAAAAAAAGATAAAAGATGGCATGACAAAAGGATACAAAAGCGTGAGTTTAACATAGGTGATTATGTGTTGCTATTCAACTCTCGTTTAAGATTTTTTGCAGGAAAACTTCTCTCTAAATGGGAAGGTCCTTACATTATCGAGGAGGTCTACCGTTCCGGTGCCATAAAAATCAACAACTTCGAAAGCACAAGTCCAAGGGTGGTGAACGGTCAAAGAATCAAACATTATATCTCAGGTAACCCTATAAATGTTGAAACTAATATTATTGAAACCGTAACCCCGGAGGAATACATAAGAGACACTTTCCAGAATGTTTCAGACTCGGAAAAGGAATAGGTATGTGGTACGGTAAGTAAACCGACTCCAAAATAGTTCTAATAGCAATTTTTCTCCGTTTTGGAATATTTAAGAAAATAGGAAAATAAGAAGTAGTCCGGGAAGGACACGAGGCCTCCACGAGGGTGGATGGCACGCCCACCCTTACTGGGCGCGCCCCCTGCCTCATGGGCACCTCATGTGCTCTTCGGACTCCGTTTTCGTGCACAATACTTCTCTTGGTCGGTAAAAATTCATTATTTAATCTCCCGAAGGTTTTGACCACTGTATCACGCAAAAATATTCTGTCTTTGTTTCGAGTTGTTTCTGCTACAGATTAGAGCAATATGTCATCCCAGGATTCAGATGGAGAAAGCTACGTGGCTGACTACCTTGCAGACCCTAAGGTCTATGGGGACTTGGAGCATTGTGGCTGGACCACTGAGGAAGAGGGAGACTACGAGCCTAACGGGAAGGAGGAGACAAGATCAGATGAAGATGAAGTCCCGTTACCTCAACTTGGGGACATGCATGTGGAGTTTAAAAAGTCAAGCCTCCCTGATAGGGCGAAGAAACCCAAGATAGAGTTTATCCCTTTTCGTCTCTTGCAAGAAAACAAACAGGAACTATGCAAAAGGATATTAAGCCTTGAGCAGGAGATTGATGACTTAAGGGAGCAAAATTCTATTCTCAAGCGCAAATTATGGAAGAAGCCTACATCATCAACAACTCCTTCACCACCTCCGAGGACATAATCACATGGGTATGGGCACTCCCCTTGGCAACTTCCATGATTGGGGGAGGTGCCCTGGTATCGTATCACCATCACACTCCTATCTTTACCATTTTACTTGGTTCGATCCTTTTAGTAATATCTTGATCTAGTAGAATAAAGCTTTGGTATGAATTAGTTTTGAATTTTGCTTTGTGATCCCTCTATGTAATCGAGTTCGTGAGCTATATATAATAACGATTAGTGTTGAGTCAAGGGCTTTGCTATCTTGCTATGATCTTGAGTGCATGAAAGAATAAAAAGAATAAAAGAGTTCATATTGATCTTATGGATAGTAATGACTTAAAACATAGAGAGTTTGAGGCTTAAAAGTTGTTAAGAGTTGACAAACATAGTTTTGGTCATCATTGCAATTAATAGGAAGTAATAAAGAAAGAGAGGTTCTCACATATAAATATACTATCTTGGACATCTTTTATAATTGTGAGCACTCATTAAAGTATGACATGCTAAAGAGTTGATGTTGGACAAGGAAGACAACATAATGGGTTATGTTTTCTCACATCTCAGTTAAAGTATATTTTCATGGGTCGTTCAAAATGTTGAGCTTGCCTTTCCCCCTCATGCTAGCCAAATTCCTTGCACCAAGTAGAAATACTACTTGTTCTTCCAAATATCCTTAAACCCAGTTTTGCCATGAGAGTCCACCATACCTACCTATGGATTCAGTAAGATACTTTAAGTAAGTTGTCATGTTGCAAGCAATAAAAATTGCTCTCTAAATATGTATGACTTATTAGTGCGGAGAAAATAAGATTTATACGATCGTGTGATATGGAAGTAATAAAAGCGACAAACTGCATAATAAAGGTTCATATCACAAGTGGCAATATAAAGTGACGTTCTTTTGCATTAAGATTTTGTGCATCCACCCAAAAAGCACATGACAACCCCTGCTTCCCTCTGCGAAGGGCCTATCTTTTACTTTATGCCTTTTACATTATGCAAGAGTCAAGGTGATCCTCACCTTTCCCCTTTTCATTTTATCATTTTGCCAAGCACCTCATGTTGGAAAGATCCTGATATATATATATATATATATATATATATATATATATATTATCCAATTGGATGTAAGTTAGCATGAACTATTATTGTTGACATTACCCTTGAGGCAAAACGTTGGGAGGCAACACTATAAGCCTCTATCTTTCTCTGTGTCCAATTAAAACTCCAGAACCATAAGTATTGCGTGAGTGTTAGAAATTGTAGAAGACTATATGATAGTTGAGTATGTGGACTTGCTGAAAAGCTCTATTTTTTACTCTTTCCAATGTTATGATAAATTGCAATTGCTTCAATGACTAAGATTATAGTTTGTTAGTTCTCAATGAAGTTTCTGAACCATACTTGACATTGTGAATAGATTGTTACTTGAGCATAAGAAATCATATGACAAAATCTATATATGTTGCTGTTATAAGAATGATCATGATGCCCCCATGTCCGTATTTTATTTTTGTCGACACCTCTATCTCTAAACATGTCGACATATTTTTCGATATCGGCTTCCGCTTGAGGACAAGCGAGGTCTAAGCTTGGGGGAGTTGATACGTCCATTTTGCATCATGCTTTTATATCAATATTTATTGCATTATGGGCTGTTATTACACGTTATGTCACAATACTTATGGCTATTCTCTCTTATTTTACAAGGTTTAACATAAAGAGGGAGAATGCCGGCAGCTGGGATTCTGGGCTGAAAAAGGAGCAAATATTGGAAACCTATTCTGCACACCTCCAAAAGTCCTGAAAATCCACGAAAGTCCTTTTTGGAATTAATAAGAATTATTGAGCAAAAGAAGTACTAGAGGGGGCCCACACCCTGGCCACGAGGGTGGGGGGCGCGCCCACCCCTACTGGGCGCGCCCCCTGCCTCGTGGGCCCCCTGGTAGCCCTCCGATGCCCATCTTCTGCTATATGAAGTCTTTTACCCTGGAAAAAAAATAAATAAGCAAGTTTACGGGACGAAACTCCGCCGCCACGAGGTGGAACCTTGGCAGAACCAATCTACGGCTCCGGCGGAGCTGTTTTGTCGGGGAAACTTCCCTCCGGGAGGGGGAAATCATCGCTATCATCATCACCAACGATCCTCTCAGCGGGAGGGGGTCAATCTCCATCAACATCTTCACCAACACCATCTCCTCTCAAACCCTAGTTCATCTCTTGTATCCAATCTTTGTATCCAAACCTCAGATTGGTACCTGTGGGTTGCTAGTAGTGTTGATTACTCCTTGTAGTTGATGCTAATTGGTTTTTTCGGTGGAAGATCATTTGTTCAGATCCTTAATGCATATTAATACCCCTCTGATCATGAACATGAATATGCTTTGTGAGTAGTTACGTTTGTTCCTGAGGACATGGGTGAAGTCTTGCTATTAGTAGTCATGTGAATTTGGTATTCGTTCGATATTTTGATGAGATGTATGTTGTCTCTCCTCTAGTGATGTTATGTGAACGTCGACTACATGACACTTCACCATTATTTGGGCCTAGAGGAAGGCATTGGGAAGTAATAAGTAGATGATGGGTTGCTAGAGTGACAGAAGCTTAAACCCTAGTATATGCGTTGCTTCGTAAGGGGCTGATTTGGATCCACTAGTTTCATGCTATGGTTAGGTTTACCTTAATACTTCTTTTGTAGTTGCGGATGCTTGCAATAGCGGTTAATCATAAGTGGGATGCTTGTCCAAGAAAGGGAAGTACCCACGCACCGGTCCACCCACATATCAAATTATCAAAGTAATGAACGCGAATCATATGAGCATGATGAAAACTAGCTTGACGATAATTCCCATGTGTCCTCGGGAGCGCATTTCTCATTATAAGAATTTGTCCAGGCTTGTACTTTGCTACAAAAAGGATTGGGCCATCTTGGTGCACTTTATTTACTTTCATTGCTTGTTACCCATTACAAATTATCCTATCACAAAACTATCTGTTACCTACAATTTCAGTGCTTGCAGAGAATACCTTACTGAAAACCGCTTGTCATTTCCTTCTGCTCCTCGTTGGGTTCGACACTCTTACTTATCAAAAGGACTACCATAGAGCCTCTATACTTGTGGGTCATCAGTGGCCCCGACAAAGAGGACGACGAAACCGATGAAGCGAGAGGACGCGGTGCAAGGATGCTGGTTCGTCGCCGTGGATGAGAAACGTCCATCTCTAGCAGTGGACGACGCGGTCTTCGTAGGCGCTCTGGTATGGTGGAGGACGATGGCTATGGATGGGGTGGAGAACGGCGATGATGGATGGGGTGGCGGAGGAGGCTGCTGTGGGGATGGTGTTCTAGCGATGAATGGGAAAATGGAGGGAGAGGTACAAGGAACCGTGTTTTTGGGACATGCCTGTCTGAAATATGGGAAAGTCATTAACTTAGCCCCCGTTTAAAGTTTGGACGTCTCATTGGTTGGGGGATAGGACGGTAATCTCGCATCTTGCCAATATTTGCCCAAAGCGATTTCAGGCGAGGAGAGGGTGTTTTGGCGCCCACGGTTGGCGCCCATGGTGTATGAACATGGCTGACAAGTAGGGCGGTTGTTTCATGTCTGAGTGAAGTTACAAACCTTCCCCTATTGAAAATATTTTCCTACATCGATTTTGGCTGAGTTGAGTTTGTTTTGCCGCCCACCGTGTATGAATGGGGAAATGGAGGGAGAGACAGAGGTCTTTCAGATGAGCTTGAATCAAATGTGGTTTGCCGCCCATGTTTGGCGTGCACCATGTCAGAATGGGCTCAGAGGCGGTAGTGTCACGTCTAATTGAAGTTACTAACCTACCCCTATTGAGAGCAGTGGAAATTGGGCCGATGGATTTTCCGTGTGAGGGGTAGGAAGTAATTTCCATCTCCCAAACACTGGCTTCGGGAAGCCGACGTGGGAGTGGACATTTTGCCGGTTCTTTCGAATTTTGGGACAATAAGCATCCATGTTTACCCTGGCAACTAAATTCGAATCCATTTTGTATTCCTATACGAATCTTTATAAATCATTCTATGTGTTTTTATATATCTTCAAAAGCACGACAAAGATATATTCCACTGTCATATATGAATATCATTTACAAATGCCGATACTCGAATTCAGAAGCTAGAATCCAGTTTAAGGTGAATTCAAATATTTGAAAACACTTTATGTCCAACTCAAGTGTCACACGCAGCAGAATGTGTACTCCCATTTAGATATGTACACAAGCGATATATCAAGATTCAAATACTGAGTCAATCAACCAACAATGTACAAAACTAACTGACATATAAACACTTATAGAGTATATGGATCAATAATATCAACTAACATACATAAGCCAGACCGCTGAACTTTTTTTGCTAGAAGAGCATCCTTTTTTAGCGAAGCTAGTACAACATCTTGGCCCTTTCCGATGCGTGCCACTTAAGGTCCATCTATACTACTATTATTGTTGAATGCACCTTCAGCCTGATTGGCATATTTTTAGGTCCGGCACAACAGTCAAAATGAAATTTCTCAGAGTCTTATCAATTAATACAGACTTGTGCTAAAAAAAATTACAAACCAAAAAACAGAAAAATTTATTACATGATCTCTAAAGCAAATGGTTTGATCGATTACATGAATAATCAACACAAAGATTATTCTACGATGGAAAGAACATTTCACCTATGATTTACCAAGTGAGAATTGAATTTCCTTTTTTCCTTCAGGACCTTAACAATGCGGTCAGTCTCAGCTTGCTTTGTTTTGAAATCCACCAAATATTTAATGGTTGTCATGAGTACTGCTTGTGATTGTGTTGTTTGCTTTCTCAACATGTTAACTTCATCTGTAAGTACAGAAGTGGAATCTCTTTCTACCAATAGTTTAGCCGCTAGAGCATCAGCAGTTGGCAATTCATGATGCATGATTGGGCCATTGCCACTGTTGTGGGATGATACAACGTCCATGGGGACCTCGCTCTTTGATCTTGGGCTAACCTGTTTTGCCATTAAAGTTCTTATTGGACTCCTAAAAGTTGAAGTTAGCAAAACATCTCAACTGGGAGTTATAACAGCAAACCATTTAAATAAACAAGGAATTAAAGAGTTTTAGTTGGATCCTGAAAAGTAGTTATTAACATCATTGTAACCGATTGCAGCAGCAAAGCAGTTAAACAAACAAGTTTTGGAAAAGGTACCTGTTGTGGAATTGGAGTTTCTCTTGGATCCTGAAAAGTTGAGTAGCCAGTAACATGATTAGAGCAACCGGTTGCAGCAACAAAGCAGCTAAACAAACAAGTTTTGCAAAAGGAACCTGTTGTGGCATTGGAGTTTCTCTTGGATCCTAAAAAGTTGAGTAGTCAGTAACTTGATTAGAGCAACAAGTTACAACAGCAAACCTGTTACACAAATATATTTTTGAAAATGTACTGGCTATGCAATTGGACTTCCAATTGGATCCTGAAAACTTGAAGTTGGTAAGATGATTACAGCAACAAGTTACAGCAGCAAACCAGGTAAACAAGGAAGTTTCTGAAAACATACCTGTTGAGCCAATGGAGTTTCCGTTGGATCCTGCAAACTTGAACGTTAGCAATCATAAATAAAGTGTTGCAAGAGCCATAAGAAACTAACATCAAACTAGTAAAATAACCAGTTTTGGCAATGTATTTAATTACACATGAACTAGTAAAACTAACAAGTTCTTGGCAACGTATTAAAGTAACAAGTCGGCACCGTTTACCAGCAACACAGACATCTGTAAATTTCTTTGATGTAAGCAAAATGATTCCAACACTTATATAAGTTAAGAAGATGGTGTCCCTCATATAAGCCTGACAGTTGTCTGTCTATGAACATGCAAACATTACTAGTGCTACAAGTGATAACAGCAAACCATTTAAACAAACAGGGTATCAGAACGTAAATTACACGTGAATTCTGCTGCACCCTAGAAGTACATATGACCATCTATCTACATGCTTAAGTATCTATTTAAGTTCATGCAAACAGGTAATTCTTAACAGTAAGTATCAAACACATAGATAGATTGCAGTCCATAATAGGATTAACAAGCTATGTCATTATGTAATCAGTAGCAAACTAAATTAAGCCAAGGAACGTAATTGAACAATTTACCAATAAGTGGCTAACTAAAATTCTGAGAAGCAGGTAACTGAACTTATGCTAGCTCTTTGGATATGCACACTACAACTTCTTTTTCGCTTACAAGGTTCTATTGAGGAGTCCATGGCATCAATTGCTTGGATATGCAGTCCCAATACTTCTTTCTTCCCACGCTGCATTGGTAAGTCGAATGGTTAATCTGATAAGATGTTATATGAGGACGGGTTGTCAGACTAGTTGAAGCCACACACATCACACTGGCTTTTACTCTATATTTCATGCGATTAAATTTGGCATATCGAGATCTAACCTATCTACAATAGGATGAAAAGACTCGCATCCTTCACATTATTGGAGAACTCAGTTCATAGAAACAAGCAATTCAACCATTCTGTGGGTAAATCAAAAGCGCCACTGGAATATTTTCACTACCCCAATCATACACGCAAAAGGGGCGACGCCACCGTAGGGGCTGGTATGGGCAGCCGCCTTGGGTGGCTGGAAAGCGTGCACCTAGTTTGAGTCGTCCAGGTTGTCCCAGGCTAGTTTTGTTCGTCCCAACGCACGAGCAGGCAATGTAAAAAAATGAAGAAAATGTTTCAATTTGGATGTGCCAATAACGTAAGTGCAAGGCAGGCCCTATAGCAGGCTCACGGCCCAAACGAGCGCCTCCCATATCGATCGATAGCAGGAAAAATCACAATTCGTTCCCTCCAGTCTCCAGTCTCGTTCACTCCTAACCTAGCCACCGCAGGATAGATCGACACAGCACTTCCTCATGCCCTCGTTGGAGGGCGGTCATTGGGCTTCAAGCGAATGGAAGGACAAGAAGATGAAGATCCAACCCTGGGTGTACCCTGCATGGGAGGCAGCGGCGGCAGCACAGGCATGGCATCGAGCTTGCGCAAATGGACAGTCGCAGCTTGCAAGAGCAGCATGCACAACGAGCAGGTACATCACATCCCTTATTATATCTAATTCAACTATTCAATTTCTGGGCAATGGTTAAACCTAACGGTGTTGTAAAACTGTTTGTATGTAGGAAATCTATGAGAAATGAAACCAATTTCTGTTTATTTTATAACTCCCCCAATCAATACTGAACTGACTGAACCTGATGTATCTAATCAAGTTTCCGGTGCAAACATACAAGCTCATGTTGTTCTTGAGCCTGAAGTGTCTAATGAACAGACTGCTAATGAAGGATTTGATGCAAACATTTTACACGCTCCTAGTGATGAACATATAGTGTCTAATGAGGGATCTAATGCAAGCATTTTACAAGCTCCCATTGAAGGATTTAGTGTCCAATGATGATCTGCTATGTTGAGAGACATAGAGATTTGCAGGTATTCATGACAAGCAAATTATAGTACATTTTCATGGCTTGAGGAAACATCGAGGCCATCTACCAGAAAGTCCCCGTATCATGACAACATAGCATAAATACTTCTCTAATTTGTTGTTTGAAACTGTTGGCATACTTGTGCAGGATAGATATATTGATATGCAGTTTGCGCACTGGTTATAGGTGCAATTACACTTCAATATTTTCAGCCAAAGAACGAATAATTCAAGCACGTACAGACCATGTTAGTAGTCCTTGTACACCATGTTACATTTTGTGTTTTTTGTGCTTACATCATTTAGTGTTTTATAATCTGAACTACTTTGGATCATTAGCTGGTTTTCAAAGTGCATGTACCTTCACATTTCTCAAGTTATGTTGATTTCCGGAGTGCAAGTGCCGTCATATTTTTTAAGTTAAAATTTCACCCCTGGTAACTTGAATTCGTGGATCCGCCACTACACACAAATCATACACGCAGGCCAATACAAATTAAATGAAATGCAGGGACTTACGCTAGCTCGTCATACAGGTTCATTGCAGCTCTGCTTGCACTTGGGATGTTCCGTGTACAAGTCCATGTTACCACTTGCTTGGATATGCATGCCTTGTGCTCCTTGCACCCCCCTCTGCATTTTTGACACGGTGAATGGTTGATAAAATAAGAGGAATCGACCTTGCTGTTGTACCGGAGGACAGATACTTACAAGGTTATACGGGTGTGCAGGATGTGTACTAGATCCCGTAGCGCCATCATGCTTAGCTAAAAAATGGTTTTGCTTGTTTCAGATGATATCTCTAGAAGAAATAAGAGTTATAGTCAGAGTTGCATAGGTGTGTAAGCTAAGAGTGTAGTGAAAGGATATCCAAACATCGTCAGAGTAGTGCACAAGGGAGTCATATGTGGATACCTAGTTCTGGCCGACATTTGGGCATGCTCGTCTAGCTAGAGTGCGGGTCACTTCAGAGCCGTTGAGGGTGATGCGCTGGGGTTGGCTGGCCGCGCACGGATGCAGATCTTGAGTGGTAGCGGAGTGCTATGATGCGGTGGACGAGGCCGTTGGTGAAGCCCCAACAGCCTTGGAGGGCAGAGGTGCGATGATGTGCTCGGTGAAGTAGCCCCGGTGAGGTGGGAGACGGCGTCGGTGAAGCGCACATGATGTGGTGGAAGTCGGTGTCTATGAGGCACGTCGGTTGCGGCGGCCGACATTGTCGGTGGACCACCTGGTGTTGTGGACGAGGGCGTAGATGAGATAGCTCCGGTGCGGTGGTGAAGCACGACCATTGTCTTCGTCGTCTTTGTCCGACACAGAGGTGGGGAACGAGACGAGATGAGGGGCGTTCAAACTTTGCTTGGGTTGGCGGTGAATTAGGGATTTGAGCAATCTGGGCGCGAAAGGGGATGGCGGAGAAGGGAGATTTTGCAGGCCTAGAGTTGGGGCTGCCAGATATTTCAATCCAAAACATGCAAGCGCGAACTCATTTGTCGTCATTCTTTTTTTTGTGGGGGGGGGGGGGGAGGGAGGGGGTGGTTTGCTGGGTGCTAGCATCCGTACGACACACGTGACCACTACGAAACGACCCTGGTCTGTCTGGTGCGCCTACATTTGAGAATGCAAACGAATCTTCTTTCATTTGCAAACAAATCTGTATGTATTACCATGTCCGTGTTTTCCTTGCAAATAATTAGTCATTCAAAACGAGACACTATAAATTAATTAATGAGGAGTTATTTTAATTAGAGTGTGTGTCACATAGAGATCTCCAATTCTAACATGGATTTCGCATTTCGCAGTATCCACGCTACTATTTTTAATAAAAAATCATATGTATATGATGAACACCATGGTAGTGAGAAAACTTTGGATGGATTCAATCATATGACCTACAAAATAGCAGAACAATCGAGTCAATGTCAACTTTTCCAAGTCTAGTATGGCACAAATTCGAAATAATTACCCATATGCATGCTCCTCAGTTCAAATATTATAATGTACACTAAATTGAAACATTGATATTAAGTCTCATACTATCTACATTCAAATGCTGTTTTTAGCCCCACCCCTCCCCTCGGCACATGCACTACATACTTCCTGTATCGGTCAATCTTCCTCTCCTAACCACCTTAGAAAGCTATCTATTTCTGACACACATTCATTCTTTCTCTCCATGTTTCAATCTCTAACTCTCTCAACTACACAACCCCCCTTTTCCACTCTGTTACCAAATGTATCAACCTCACACACCCGCCATTGCACCCCATGCCGAGCTCTCTCTCTCTCTCCCTCCCTCCCACCCTCTCTCGCTAGATACATGCATTGCCTATCTAGCCCCCCAACCTCTCGTGCGCATGCATGCACGTTGTATATCTAGGTCACTCCCTTGAGAATGTCTCACTCTTTCTTCCGCACGGTGGGCCACACTCGCTGTTTCTCGCTCTCTTTATATGAGTCTCGATTAACCTCACTTTCTTTCACACACAAATCATATATCTCCCTGTTCGGGCCTCGATCGACACACTCTATACTCTCTTATGCAGATTGTCTATCTAGACCAGTCCATCCAAGCCGCCCCCACTCTTTCAACCTCATGGCGGGCCATGTTGCTCAATCTCTCTCCCTCTCTCTCTCTCTCTCTCTCTCTCTCTCTCCTTGTATGTCTTGATTGACCTCGCTCTTTCTCGGACGCAAATGATATATCTCCATGTTTGAGCCTAATTCGACATATTCATATTGTATACTCTCTCACACACATTGTCTATCTAGGTCACTCTCTCCAACCCGTCTCACTCTTTCGATCGCACGACGACCCACACTCGCTCAATCTCTCTCCCTTTATATATGAATCGATTGACCTTGCTTCCTCCCACGCACAAAATATGTCTACATGTATGTGACTGGATCATCTCTCAAGCTCTATCTTACAGCCCTCACCCTTCCCAAAATCTCAATCGGACAATATCTCTCCAGAGCATATATATCTATTCAATGAATGTCGGACTACACTCACTTTGTCTCTCTATCTATCTATGTCTTGATTGACCTCGCTTTCTCACGTGGTATCTTCCACACATTGAAGCTACCTCTCCATCCCTCGCAAAGCCGGAGCTATTTACATTGCGAGGGGGACTCCAACCTTGGATTAATTTGTGTAGGCATTTATTCCAGTGGGTTTAGATTGTATTTTTGTAGCATTCGGCCCACAACTACTCCAAACACTGTTGCAACCCCCACACCTCCCCCAATAGATTTCCCTCTGGCTCGGTCATTGCTCTCTCGCGCGTCCTTTCTCACCTTCAACGTCGCACCATGGTATTTTTGCAAAAAACTCTGTTGCTCTCTTTAATTATTACAAATAAGCTACAAAACTACGCACCGATAGTCCACCTGTAGTGGAACAAATTTCGACCCACAAATTAAAGTGCTACAAACTACACACCGAGTGGCCCACCTGTCATGAAACAAATTTGGACCCATATATAAATTAAAAATTAAAAAGGACGAGGATTGAACATGCGATCAGGGCCTTCAAGCCACACGTCAATAGGCAACATACATAGTACAACAATGTTTGTTGTACCCCACTTTGTTCATATAATGTTTTTATATTACCACATCCTATTTACTCCCTCTGTTCCTTTATATAAGGTGTATTTGTTTTTTCAAAAGTCAAACGAGTGCAAGTTTGACCAAGTTTTTAGAAAAATATACCAATATTCACCAATATGAAATTTATATCATTTGATGAATCATGAAAGGTAGTTTCATATTTTATCTATTAGCTATTGGAGATGTTTCTATTTTGTTCTATAATCTTGGTCAAACTTTCAAATGGTTGACTTGCATGGAAACCAATACACCTTATATTCTGGAATGGAGGGAGTAATGGATAGCATGTAATATTATTTTTAGTACATTACTGGGACCATCTCGTTAGCACGTACTATTCACCTTCACTTAATGGTGGGTTCCATGCCTGCCCTCTCTCTCCTCCCCTTCTACATTTAGACGCACGGGAAAACACGAAGAACTCGTGGGAGATGTTGCCATTGACCATATCTGGACGCGTTCACATGTTATGGCACCAGTTTTACGTACTAGTAGTACTAGTCAATGTGTACGTGCAATGCACGTTAATTTGGAAGTATATTAAGTGCATGCGGATATTAAGTACGATATTATTTGCGTGTTATTATGTGATTTGCACTATTTTTGGCATGAAATTAACTGCACGCTAAACGTGTTGAGCGCTCGACATTGAAGCAGTCTAGGTCGTTGGATGAGAAGGAATACACGTGGCTTGTTGACGTTTTATATTCAATTTAATACGGCTCTAGCAGAACATTCAATCCATCAAACCACATATTTCATTCTGTCTGACTCCGACTTTACATTCATACGACGATCGATCTAAAATAAACAGAAATGATAAACATTCGGATTTTAAGCATGGCATCCGAATGTTTTTCATGGAAAATTTAGATTACGCAGCGGCGGCAGGGGCGTCTTGCGGTGGGAAGCAGCTCATTTGCTGTGCTCTATGTGTCGTCGGGCCACTGACCGACGGCGACGGCGACGGTGGTGTCTTGCACCATTGTTCGCATACTCCCGGACGTTGGCCCTAGCTTCAAGGAAGGCCACAATGTTTTGGACTTTGGTATCCATGAGCGAGTCAACTGGCGGGAGGAGGCGAATGGCGTTGGTGCAATGAAGCGGTCGACGACAGCCATCCATGCCGTTGAGGGGGCACTAGCACCCGTGCGGGGACATGCGGTTGTAACGGTGTGGCAGAGACATTCGTGTGCACGGGCGTCAGCACGGGCGCGCGCGTTAGTGCACGCGCAGGCGCATGCGCTGGCAGGTGCACAAGCGCATGAAAGTTGGCGGGGACCTCATGGAACTGCGTGGCATCAAGCTCGGCGACAATGTGCAGCTCCCAGCCCATCAATGCCACGGGGATGGGCGCTGGCGCAGTCGGGGCGACGGGAGCCGGAACGGAAGCGGGGACAGGCGCGGCATCTTCCCGCAAGGCGGGTTCAACCTGGTTCCAAAGCTCCATATGTTCTTGAGACTCCGGCTGGGTATCTTCCTCAGGAAACTGGAAGACTAAGGGAAGACCATCCTGATGCGGCATGGCGTATGGTTAGGTCAGGCTGGTTGGAGGTAGACGATAGGAGAATTGGAGAGGAAGAGAGACGATTGTAGAGATATCGGGAAGTGCAGGGTTGATTTTAAACTGCGGCGCTAGCACCATTAAAAGTGGGGGCAGTTGGGATGAAGGTGGGCGGTGGAGCGTGGTCAAACGGGTCGCCTCCCGGTGAGCCTGCACAGCGGGCTGCTCGCACGCCTCCCAGTCAGTCCGCACAGCGTTCTGCTTGCACGCCTCCCATCGACTCACACGCTTGCTTGGACGGCACCTGCCGATGAGAAGCGGGACTCGTGGTGGCACATAAGCGCCCACGGTTTGAATAGTAAAAGCGTTCGCCTTAATATGACAGGTCTTAGTTCCAAAATACCTTGGCTCCTCATTTGTGCAACTTCTCATAAGTAGCTTGTCTCAAATTGAATAAAAAAATTACGTAGAAATATTTGTGCCATATCATGAGACCATGCTCAGTTTCATGAATTTCCGGTCACTTTTGGATTTTCTGAAATTTAAAATCCAGGATTCGAAACAATATAATCACCTGCACCATGTAATACATTTTCAAGCGATACATCTTTCCTGTTGTATTTCTTAAGAAAGGATGTCAGCGTCCTGGATATGGGGGTATCCAGCTCTGCCTGCCTGCGGCCCACCACGTGGCTCCATCGACGGCCTGGTATGGCCCAGCTTCAGCATCAACAACACAAGACCCTCGCGAGGTGGACGACGCCAAGATCCCCGAGGGGATCGGCCTCCTCAGGCTGGCTCTCGAGGGGCGGAGAGTTCTATGCATGGTATACCTCATGAGGCTCGGCTGACGTGAGCTATGATGACCAAGGCCAGGCGGGCGCCAGGCGGGCGCAGAGCGCCGGTTTCCTCTTGGGTGCAAAGGAGGCAAGCCACAGGCACGGAGTCCCAAGGAATTAGCCAAAGGTTTCCATTCTAGTGCAACGAGACCAAGACCGCTAGGACGGAGGTCATCGACGAGCCCACCGCAACATCACTACCAGAGGCTTTTCGCAGGCGAAGACTACTTTTGTCAGGATAAGCTGTACTACTTGTCCCCTTTCAAATTCGGCCGTCGTGGGATCCCTTCCCGCCAACATTTGGGAAGAGGACCAAGGCCACTATAAATAGGACTTGGCCACCACCATAGAGGGGGATCAGATCCATTCTCACCCGACTACCTCACTAGCTTTCTCGAACTCAAGAACACCTCACCTCCCGAGGTCAGTTTGTCCACCGTAATAGTTCACCCTTAGCCCTCGAGGCAATCCACCAAAATGCTGGAGTAGGGTATTACACTGCAAGGTGGCCCGAACCAGGATAAACTGATGTGTCCCTTTGCCCCTTCGAGCTCCTCACGCTAGGCTTAGGAGGATCGTGAGTAGGCAGGCTTGGTAGGTCGAGATCACCGCGCGCACCCCAGAGTTCGAACCTCTCAGGGTTTGTGGAACCCGTAATCCAACATTTGGTGTGCTAGGTAGGGGTGCGTCGGATCTTTTCTTCTGTCGATCAATTCACCGCCACTCCGACACCTCCATGGCCGAGGCACGCCGAGCTCGCGCCAAGCGTCGGGCCACAGCCGCTGCACGCGTTGCTCAGAGGGCTCCGGTGGGTGATGGTTGTGCCCGTCGTGCTCCATCTCCGGTGGCCAACGCCACCATGGGCCCTGCCGGCCACGAGCAGCAAGCTTCATCGCTGCACCCGTCGGTGCGCCGCGATGGGCGCACTGCTACTCCTTCACTAACCCCAGCAGCTTCATCCTCCCACGCGCGTCGCGGCCAGGCAGGCACGCAGGCCGCTCTGCTCATGGCGCGAGAGCTCCTTCACTATTGCCCGGTTAGCAACCTCTACAAGGAGTGGCTCAAGCGGATCGCTGAGCTCGTCGGCGTGGACGGGGGCTCCGCTGACCCGGCTTGTTCACTGTCTCAGCAGCCACTTGCAGCAGGCGACGTGGCGCACGGGGCTCCTCCACCACCTTCGGCCCGGGGCGTCATCGTCGGGCCAAGGCGTGCGACACCATGGCGCGACCCGCCGCGCCCTGCGCCATCTCGGGAGGACGTGAGCTATCAGGTGGTGTAGTGACCTCAAGGAGAAGCGCGCGTACTTCTAGCACCCACACACTAGGCCCACGTGCCGCCGCAGGAGGTGGCGGTGCGCGTGCACCTGGACCAGTTTCCACCCCCTCGACGACCTCCAGTGGCCACGGCAGGATACCGCGCGTTCACCATGGAGCTCCACAACAACGTCTCGCCAAGAAAGTTCAAGCCTGACCTGCCTCCATGCTACGACGGCACTGCCGACCCCACTGAGTTTCCGCAGCTCTACGAGCTGAGCATCAAGGCGGCCAGCGGCGACGAGAAGATCATGGCAAACTGGTTCCCAATGGCCCTCATGGATGGCGCATGTTCTTGGCTCCTAAACCTACCCGAGGGGTCGGTCTCTTCCTGGGAGGAGATGCGCGACCGCTTCATCGCCAACTTCAAGGGCACTCGCGACCGTCCGCCGGCTGCGGGTGACGTTTGTCGCATCAAGCAACAACCTGGAGAGACCCTGGAGAAGTATATCCAGCGCTTCAACAACGTTCTCCTCAAGATTCCCAAAGTGTTGGACAAGGCCATCATTTTAGTGTTCACTGATGGCGTCCACGATGTCAAGATGAAGGAGGAGCTCGCTATCCATGAAGATCTCTACACAACTCTGGAGATGTTCAACATGGCGAACAAGTGCGCAAGAGCTGAGGAGGGGCGCCTCTCCCTCCTCGAGCTCCCCGATGCTGATCCAGAAGACAAGAAGGAGAAGGCCAAGGACGTGAAGCGCAAGGGGCCGGCCGTGCTTGCAGCCGAGCCAGAAAAGAAGCGCGGTTGCGACCACCCCAAGTCATCCAAGAGCAACCGGCCGTTCTCCGTCTTCTACAATGTTCATAGCCACAACAACAACGACTGTCACAAGCTCAGGGCCCTCCGTCACGGGCGCCTCGGTCGATGCCCGGAGTGCAATGATCGAGGCTACGACCATGGAGGTGGCCGAGGCAGAGGACACTGGGATGAATGCGACCACCGTTAGGAGTGGTGTGACTAGCCTCGTGAGGACCGCTGGCAGGGCCAACCTCGCGAGGACGCCTGGAGGGAGCAGCCTCGTGAGAAGCTCCCTCAGGGAAATGCAGCTCTGCCTCCTCTGCCTCCACCACCAAGAAGGAATGAAGATCACCACCAGGACGAGGTGGATGGGGGCTTCCAGGATCCTCGAGGCATCGCTTGCATCTTGGGCGGCTCGCAGGCCCCAGCATCCCACCACGTCTTCAAGCAGTTTGCACGCGAGGTGAATGCAACGCTCCCCAAGCCCAAAGCAACTCGCCCTCTCAGGTGGTCCAAGTGCGCCATCACCTTTAGCTCCTCAGACCATCTCAAGTGCGCGGCCACTGCTGGTGCGCTCCCCATGCACTACTCCCCCGTCATCAGCAATGTGGTCATCACCAAGACTCTCATCGATGGCGGAGCGGAGCTCAATGTCCTGTTTGTTTAGACGTTCGGCAGACTCCAAGTGCCATACTACCAGCTCCACCCAACCAAGCCCTTTTTAGGAGTGACCGACGGCTCTACACATCCAATAGGGCAGGTCCGCCTCCGTGTCACCTTCGGCGAGCGCAACAACTACCGCACTGAGCTCCTCGATCGTCTACCCTACAACGCCATCCTAGGGTACCCAGCACTGGCCAAGTTCATAGCAGCTACACACCATGGCTACAACGTCCTCAAGATGCCAGGAAGCGGCGGCGTCATCACGGTCGCATGTCAAGAGAAGGATGCGGTGTGCGCCCTCGAGCGCGCCTTCCAGGCTACGGTGGTCGAGAACCCTGAAGACGAGGGCGGTGCCCTCCCTCCTGAGGTCGCCCCCAAGACGAAAAAGTTGTAGTTGGGATAGGGGTCTAGTGAAGGAGGATCGCCCGAGGACGCCACACTGAGCCTCGCGTCCCCGGACGCGGCACCTTCACCCATTGCATAGGAAGGCGCGCTCGGCGCCCTCCTCAGGCTGGGCTTAGGGGCTCTCCTTAGGAGGGCCTCAGACCTAGCCAGGGTCACGAGGGAGGCACTCGGGCACCATGTGGAGGCACTCTTCTGAGCATGCTTCTCTGGAGAAGGCAACAGGCGGGAGGCGCCAGGCGTTCAGGAGTTCATCAACAAGGCAATCGAGGAGATTCAAGAAGCAAGGGTTCTGCAAGGCGATCATCGCCTGCCACGAGGTGCAGCTCACTGCCTCGGCGAGGGTAAGGAGTTTCGCGTCCGCATCGACATCCCCGGGCTCAATAGGGCCGCATCTCGGTAACACATCTGGCTGTCTCCTGTCGGCTGATGCGAGGCTCCACCCCACAGCTACGTTTGCATGCCCTTCGGCCTGCCTGGCGCGGCCGTGGTGTTCCAGCGCTGCATGAGTGACGCCCTGGCGGCTCACAAGGCCAGGCGTCGGGCGATCCTGGCAGAGATGGAGGAGCACCTCTAGGAGCCTCCCGGGCCCTCTGAGCCTCCCGAGGCTTGGCACCAGAGCGGCTCGTGAGGAACAACTCTGGCAGCGCGCATTTTGGGCTACCTCAACACCTCTTCAGCAATGGTACTAGGTGACATCTCTCTAGTTCGTTCAGTTTGGGGGCGCCCCTTGGGCTGCATCATCCCCAGGCCGCATGGGTCTGTCCCTGCGGCATGTATCGTTTTGCATTTCACCAGGACTGTCTAACTATTTTTTGTGAGTTTACCTATGATCATCAGTCTACGGCCACGGGTCTTAGCCGCCCCCGCGGCCCCCCTCGTGTTTACTGGCTTGTCCCTCGCCCGCTGCATGGCAACTCACATTGGCACGGCGCTTGTGCTCGAGTCCGTCCCAGCAATGCTGACAAACCCGAGGATCGAGCTCTGGTTCGCGACCCGCCTCTCACACCACCTCACCAGGTCCTCGGTGCCTTCGTCTGGTGCCCAGGGCCCTGGGCTGCAAGCCCGCTCCGCTGGGGTTGTCGGCCATTTCTGTCATCTAACCTGGAGGCTCACCTGGTGGAGGTTCACCGGCCGGCTTGGACGACCGCCATCTTGCCTTGCAAGTCACTTGAGCGTCAAAGGGGGAGGTCCTGGGCATCGCGTCTCGGGAGCTCCTACCGGCTCTCCAGCCCTCACCCCCTGGCCTTGACCACGGCACCGCGACCTGGCATACCAGTGCGGCTGAGCTTGCTCGAGGTCCGGGACCCGAGGACGTAGAGCACCTAGGCGAGCAAGGCAAGAGGGTGGCCTTCGCGGGCCGCGCCCAATGACACCACCACGAAAGCAAGAACGAGCACCCTCTTCCTAATGGACAAGGACACCAAAAGATAAGTCACGATCCGGTGCTGCACCTGCTTCGCTCCCTGCACGCCCCACCTCGCAGTCCCATTCCGGCGGTTTCGCTCCCCTTTTCGATTCTCTGGGTGGCTGCTTGCATGCCAAGGGGGACCTCGTGAGCATCGCATCTCATGAGCTCTTACCAGACCTCGGGCCGCTCACCTCCTAGCCTTGACCACGGCATCGCAACCTGGCATACTAGCGACGGCTGAAGCCTGCCTAGGGACTAGGTCCTATCGGCGTAGAGCGTCGCGCTGTCTAGGGGAAAGAAAAGGGTGGAACCTTGCCGAACTGGGATACGCGAATCCATCAACAAATCAAAAGGAGGGACGCTGATATTAAATACATTTCGATGCTTAGAAACCCCACGAGGACTGATCTTCATTCCGTGCAGGGAAACCAAAAGAGAGAAGGCAATTAGTAAGCCCTAGGGCATCACTGGTGACGCCGGGCGGCAGCCGCTACCGCACACCCACTCCAGCGGGAGATTGGCGGCACGTAGCTGTCATCTGAAAGTGCAACTATCCCTAGGTGGTTTTTGTAATTCCTAACAACATATATCTCATTGAGCTAACATCATTCCAAGATGAATATTTCAAGAAAAGCTCAATGAATGGCATGGCATGGATGAGAAAAGTGGATCCCTCAAAATGCTAAGGATAAAAGGATTGGCTCAAGCTCAAAAAGCTGAAGACTCTACATTTTATATTTTAGTGATCCAAGATCACATTGAATCTATAGGAAAAGCCAATACTATCAAGAAGGGATGAGGTGTTGCTTAATAAGTTTCTTGATCCACAGTGCTTAGTGATATGCTCCAAAACCCTCAACTACTTTCTCACATCCACATATGACCTAAACCCAAAAGTTAAACTTGGCCCTACCGATTCTTTCTACCCGGCGCCACCGAGTTCAGATGTCGTAGCCACTGCCACAAACCCTAGGCAAATCGGTCTCACCGATAGGGATCTCGGTCTCACCGAGATGGGATTGTAATCTCTCTGTTTCCCTTCGTAACATTTCAGTACCACCGAGATGAGCGATCGGTCCCACCGAGATTGCAATGTAAACTCCCTGTTTCCTTTTCATAACATTTCGGTCCCACCGAAATGAGCGAACTGGTCCCACTGAGTTTACCTGACCAACTCTCTGGTTAGCTTATTACCAAAATCGGTCTCACCGAGTTTGTGTAATCAGTCTCAACGAGATTACGTTATGCCCTAACCCTAATCATATCGGTCCTACCGAGTTGCATGTCGGTCCCACCGAAAATACTAACGGTCACTAGATTTGCTAAATCGGTCCGACCGAGTTTCTCAATTCGGTCCCACCGAGGTTGGTAAGTTGTGTGTAACGGTTATATTTTGTGTGGAGCCTATATATACCCCTCCACCTCTTCTTCATTCATGGAGAGAGCCATCAGAACAAACCTACACTTCCAACTTGCTGTTTCTGAGAGAGAACCACCAACTCATGTGTTGAGGCCAAGATATTCCATTCCTACCATATGAATCTTGATCTCTAGCCTTCCCCAAGTTGCTTTCCACTCAAATCTTCTTTCCACGAAATCCAAATCCCGTGAAAGAGAGTTGAGTGTTGGGGAGACTATCATTTGAAGCACAAGAGCAAGGAGTTCATCATCAACACACCATTTGTTACTTCTTGGAGAGTGGTGTCTCCTAGATTGGCTAGGTGTCACTTGGGAGCCTCCGACAAGATTGTGGAGTTGAACCAAGGAGTTTGTAAGGGCAAGGAGATCGCCAACTTCGTGAAGATCTACCGCTAGTGAGGCAAATCCTTCGTGGGCGACGGCCATGGTGGGATAGACAAGGTTGCTTCTTCGTGGACCCTTCGTGGGTGGAGCCCTCCATGGACTCGCGCAACCGTTACCCTTCGTGGGTTGAAGTCTCCATCAACGTGGATGTACGATTGCACCACCTATCGGAACCACGACAAAAACATCCGTGTCTCCAATTGCATTTGAATTCTCCAAACCCTTCCCTTTACATTCTTGCAAGTTGCATGCTTTACTTTCCGCTGCTCATATACTCTTTGCATGCTTGCTTGAATTGTGTTAAGATTGCTTGACTTGTGCTAAGATAGCTAAAATCTACCAAAGACTAAAATTGGGAAAAGGATAAGTTTTTATTTGGTCAAGTAGTCTAATCACCCCCCTCTAGACATAATTCCGATCCTACAAGTGGTATCAGAGATTTGGTCTCCAATTGATTTGATTTCCATAGATTTTGGTGGTCATAGCCTTGGTTTCAAAACCTAGGAGAGTATGGCGTCTAGCGAGGGAAATTATCACCGTAGAAGTCCTTACTTTGATGGTACAGATTTTGCTAGTTGGAAGCATAAGATGAGAATGCATATTCTCGGACATGACCCCGCCGTTTGGGATATTGTGTGTATTGTCTTGCAAGATGAATTCTTTGATGTGAGAGAACCGAACCATGAAGCTAGAGCGGATGAGTTGAAGATGCTGCAATACAATGCACAAGCTTGTGATATCCTCTTCAACGGATTGTCCCCCAAAGAATTCAACAAAATCAACCGTCTTGAGAATGCAAAGGAAATTTGGGATACTTTGATTGATATGCATGAAGGTACCTACTCCGTCAAGGAATCCAAGTTGGATGTGCTCCAAAGTCAACTTGACAAGTTCAAAGTGAAGGATGGTGAAGGTGTTGCTGAAATGTACTCTAGGCTTGCTATTATCACAAATGAGATTGCGGGCTTAGGAAGTGAAGAGATGACCGACAAATTCATCATCAAGAAGATCCAAAGAGCTTTGGACGGAAAATATGATACCGTGTGCACATTGATCCAGATGATGCTTAATTACAAAGATCTCAAGCCAACAGAAGTCATTGGAAGAATTGTTGCTCATGAGATGTCACTCAGGATAAGGAGGAACTTCACAACAAGTCAAGTGGTGCTTACAAAGTCTCATGTGAAGCCCCTTCAATGAAGAATTGAGCTTAATGGTGAAGAACTTCAAAAAATTCTACAAGAGTAGAAGCAAAGAGAGAATCTCCAAGTCAAGGTCCTACAATGACAAAAGATCTTCTAGTCGAGAGTGCAATTGCTACAATTGTGGGAGACCCGGACATTATTCCAATGAGTGTACGGCACCCCACAAAAGAAGAGAATAATCACCCAAGAGGAGAAGTAGAAGAGAAGAATCACCACCAAGATAGAGGAGGAGTAGAGATGATCGTTATGAGCGAAGAACATCCCAGAGAAGCAAGGATTCGGAAAGGAAGGACAAGTCATCAAGGAGCTACACAAAATGAAGACATCAAGCTCATGTTGGTGAGTGGGTATCCGGCTCTGACTCCGACAATCACTCCGAGAGAAGCTATCACTCCGACTTCGAATATACTCAAGATGAAGGTGTTGCCGGTCTAGCACTTGTGTCAACCAACTGCTATGACATATTTGATTCACCAAATAAAGGACTTGGAAGATGCTTCATGGCTAAAGGCCCAAAGGTAACACACCCCGAGTATGTTGATTTCAATAGTGATGAAGATGACTTGCTAGGTGATGATGATTTACTTGTTGACAACTCTAGTGATGAATACTATGATGAAACGTCAATTAATCATGCTAATCAAGATAAAACGGATGACAATGATAAGGAGAAGATTGAGCTTCTAACTAAAGAACTAAACACTCTTAAGTTAGCTCATGAAACTATCTTAGAAGATCATCGAGAACTTTTAAGGACTCATGAGAAGTTACGCTTTGAAAAGCTTAACCTTGAGCAAGAGAATGAGTTCTGAAAGGCAATCAGTGATGATCTCCGTAAGAAAAGTTCTTCTTACATTGCCAAGCATTTACTCTTATCAACTTACATGCCTCAAGTCAAGTCCATTAACAAGAACAAGAAGGATTCTTCCTCTAGTAGTAACAATAGTCATGCTAAATCCAATGTTGTGGCTTCTAGTAGTTCTCTTGATTCCACTAATGATTCTCTTAGCCAAGTTAAGCAAGAAAATAGCTGATTGAAGGGAATTATAGAGAAAGGTGTTTACAAGAGCCTTGCCGGGAGTAAGCAATTTGAGGAAATTGTACGCAAGCAAGGAAGGCACCGGAAGAACCAAGGTGTTGGTTTTGAACGAAAGTTCAATGCCAATGGAGTTGAGTGGGAAGAAGATCAATATCCCAAGACGAAGTTTGTTCCTCAACAAGAGAAGTATGATCCTACTTCCTTCAAGGGGACACACGCTCAAGATGATCTTCCACCACAAGACCACAAGCAAAAAGGCAAGGATAAGCTTCAAGAGGAGATTGATGCATTTGAAGAAGCTCCTAAGGCCTTGGTCAAGTGGGTTCCCAAGACTACGTTAAATTCTACTTCATCAAGTACGACTACAACTCCAAGGATTCCCATCAAGATGATGTGGATACCGAAGAAGAAGAACTAGAGAGTTCTTGAGGGTGACTCTGCCAACATATTTCACTCATATCATTTTTGGCAACAACAAGTGCAATCAACTTCCACATCTTGCACTAGTTCAAGGAGTCACAAACCCTCTTGTTTGTAAGACAAGGGACAAGGTAACCTAATGCTTTCATAGACAACATCTTATGTGTGCATCACTCTATGTCTATGGATATCCTTGTTTGTTCCTTGTGGGACTAACCCTTGTAGGTATTGAAAGTGCAACTCACTCCAAAGGATTGCTCCAAATGATCTACATCAACATTGAGCATCCACATCTTCAACACCTACATGAAGTCATCATCGACAAAACCCAAGGTTAGTTCATCCCTCAATAGGGGGAATCTCACATCTAGGGGGAGCTTAACTCTAAGAATTGAGTCCAAGCAACTCTAATGGTGTGAACACATCAATGCATTATGTAAAAGTGGTAACCCCACTTGAGCTTAAACGATGAGTATGACCTATGATCAAATGTTCTCGTTTGACTCCTAAGTCAATATACTCATATATAGATGACCTAGTCATCGCCAATTGCTTGATAGATGCTAGAATTGGTTGTGCATGCTTTGCCACATACTTCATTTGCCACTTTATTGTGTGAGCATGTTGGTTGCATATTTAACTCATTCGAGGACATCCACTTGTTGCTTTGATTGATTGGTTTCTTTTTCTTTTGCCAAGTGGATGGACAAGAATGCCTAAGAACCTTCTCTAGCTGTCTATGCTTTTCTTGTCTCAAACTCTATTCATGCTACATCACAAAATTTGATCAAGTCAGATTCGAACCACTCTGTGTGAGGAGCACTCGGAGTCCCAGATTCGTCATAGACTTAAACTTCCAAAACTTTTTTTTTGGTCTGACCGATTCTTCCATTTCGGTCATACCGAGATCACTAAGTCGATCTAGGTTTTCAATCTCGGTGCAACTGATTTGAACTTTTCGGTTAGACCGAGTTGCTGTAACTGTCAACAGTTATGCATCTCGATGCCACCGAGTTGTTCCACTCGGTCACACCGATAGGGTCGGGCTATATATACTCACGGGCAAGAATTTGGAAACCTTCTCCGAACCGTCTCGCCCACGCATAGCTCGCTCTGCCTCCAGGGTCTTCGGATCGTCCTCGTCGCCAGCCACCTCCAGTCGCTGGTCTTCGCCACCGTCAACGGAATGCATCCCCGCTGTTGCCGCCGTAGCGAGTTCATCGCCAAGCTAGGGTATGGACTCGATCACAGTGCCATCCCCGTCTGATTCCTAGCACATTGTGTTCATGATGATTCTTGCCATGATTGAAACTACTCTATCCAGCCAAAACAATCCATAGATTAGAGGTGAATTAAAAATTTAGGGTTAGATTTCCGCCGAAACCATCTCGGACCCACCGAGTTGTAGAACTCGGTTCCACCGATTCGGCTAAGGCCAATGCACAAGTAATTCTTGGTCTGACCAAGAATTGCAAATCGGTGTGACCGAGTTCAGGACTTTGTGAAACCCTAGCAGTCTCGGTGCCACCGAACTGTGATTCGGTCTGACCGAGTTCACTAGTTTAGGTTCCAAAAGCTGCTTCGGTATCACCGAAAATCGGTTGATCCAAAATGCTTTCTGTGGAAAACTAAAACTAAGTTTTGAATCATCCTTTTGCAAAAACCTTTGTATTTTGTGATGCTCATCCAGTCCATCTCATCTATATCTATTCACAGGGTCTGCAGTCAGTGTTTGCAATATGTCTGATCAAAGTGACAGCCAGAACGAGTCAGAGGAGCAGATTCACATGAGTGAGGGCACTAGTTCCTCTAGCACCTCTGATAAGGGTAGCAGGAGCACCCCCAACAACTTGCCCAAAGCTGCCACCAGGGCCAGAAAGAAGAAATCCTCAGAATCTGAGGATGAAGACTATGTGGCAGTTGAGGATGAGGCCACTTCCAAGAAGAAAGTGCTCAAAAAGGAATATGGAACAACTGTAGCCACTAAGCCTGGTATGAAGACCAAAGTGCCTGCAAAGAGAACTCCCATGTCTAAAGCCAGAGCCTCTACTTAAGTACCTGAGAAATCTGATCCCAAAGAGGTTGCTGCGGAAGGGAAGAAGAGGAAGGAATGGGTCAAGAAGACCATGGCCAGAGTTGTTGGAAAGCCTTCCATGATGGAAGAGGAAGAAGAAGAAGAGGTTGCTGCACCAGCACCCAAGGCTCAGAAGCTTATGGGTGATGCTATTAGGTCAGGGGCTGCATCATCAAAGCCCAAAAAAGCACCCAAAGCTACCTCCAAGCCCAAGACTGCACCAAAGAGGAATACCAGGAACATCCCAGCTGCTGAAAAGTACAAGGCCCCAGTGCCTGAAGTTGTTGCAGAAGAAGAAGAAGATGAAGAGCATGTTCTGAGAAAGTTGAAGCCTAAAATCCTAGACCACAATGATGCTCATCCTGTGGCTGAGAACATGAAGCTGAGGAAGGATGCATGACTCATACAGTGGAGGTTGACTGATCCTTATGCAGCCAGGAGGAGAACTGCTGTGGACTACACGTTCCATACAAAGGAACAACAGGATTTCTATGAGACAGTATTGCTGGACAAGAAGCCTATAGTTCGTGACATGAGGTGGGTGAACTGGAAATACATCAAGGAGAATGAGGAACACTACCCAGGAGTGTTTGACAGTTTCAGTGCTTGTGGAGTGGCAGACTTTGTTGGGCATAAGTTCACAAACTGGAATGATGAGCTCATAATGCAATTCTACTCCACAACACACTTCTATCCAGATGGCAGAATAGCTTGGATGTGAAGGTAACTGAGATCCAGTCTGTTGTTGAGAAGCTTCAGGATGATATGCAGGAGAGGAAGGGCAAGACAACCACTGATGCATTTGCCAGAGTGCCTAGAGCTCAGAGACCAGCTGCAGTGCCAGTGACAGACACCAGAGCCAATTCATCTGCACCAGCTACAGCTCCTACAGCTCTAGTGCAACCAACTCCAACACCTACACCTCCAGCTCCATCCACATCAACTGAAGTCTTCGTCCAAGGAGCCATCTCTACACCACCACCTGAAGATGAAGCCTGAGAGTCGATCTAGTGCTATGCATTTTCTATGAACTTTTTGGTAACTTGTTGCCAAAGGGGGAGAAAAATGTATAGATCATAGGCTTCGAGAGAGAGTGTTGCTTTTTATTCTCTCTTGCTTTGGTGGTTACACTTTATTTGCTTGTGTGAAATACTTTATGTCTGTGTGATACCTAGATGATCATGTGTTTGATCATATGCTACATTTATGCTTGTTGGATGACATTATTCCCACTTATCTCTATATGATCATTCACTTTTCTTGGTGATGAGTGCATGTATTCAACCATTATCATTTTGAGCGCTCCACCAAGATGTATGTGACATGGAAGTGTAACCCATAAGCCTAACTCTTTGTGCATTTGCAGTCCAAAGCAAATCTTAAACTATGCACAAATTTAGGGGGAGCTCTTGCTTATCACATACTTCTCAAGGCGACAATGTTTTTCACTCTTATTATCATTTGTCGAAGCTTTGATCTATATGTTGTCATCAATTACCAAAAAGGGGGAGATTGAAAGTGCAACTATCCCTAGGTGGTTTTGGTAATTCCTAACAACATATAGCTCATTGAGCTAACATCATTCCAAGATAAATATTTCAGGAAAAGCTCAATGAATGGCATGGCATGGATGAGAAAAGTGGATCCCTCAAAATGCTAAGGATAAAAGGATTGGCTCAAGCTCAAAAAGCTCAAGACTCTACATTTTATATTTTAGTGATCCAAGATCACATTGAGTCTATAGGAAAAGCCAATACTATCATGAAGGGATGAGGTGTTGCTTAATGAGTTTCTTGCTCCACAGTGCTTAGTGATATGCTCCAAAACCCTCAACTACATTCTCACATCCACATCTGACCTATACCCAAAAGTCAAATTCAGCCCTACCGATTCTTTCTACCCGGCGCCACCGAGTTCAGATGTCATAGACACTGCCACAAACCCTAGGCAAATTGGTCTCACCGATAGGGATCTCGGTCTCACCGAGATGGGATTGTAATCTCTCTGTTTCCCTTCGTAATGTTTTGGTACCACCGAGATGAGCGATCGGTCCCATCGAGATTGCAATGTAAACTCCCTGTTTCCTTTTCGTAACATTCCGGTCCCACCAAAGTGAGCGAACCGGTCCCACCGAGTTTACCTGACCAACTCTCTGGTTAGCTTATTACCAAAATCGGTCTCACCGAGTTTGTGTAATCAGTCTCACCGAGATTACGTTATGCCCTAACCCTAATCATATCGGTCCTGCCGAGTTGCATGTCGGTCCCACCGAAAATCCTAACGGTCACTAGATTTGCTAAATCGGTCCGATCGAGTTTCTCAATTCGGTCCTATCGAGTTTGGTAAGTTGTGTGTAACGGTTAGATTTTGTGTGGAGGCTATATATACCCCTCCACCTCCTCTTCATTCGTGGAGAGAGCCATCAGAACAAACCTACACTTCCAACTTGCTGTTTCTGAGAGAGAACCACCTACTCGTGTGTTGAAGCCAAGATATTCCATTCCTACCATATGAATCTTGATCTCTAGCCTTCCCCAAGTTGCTTTCCACTCAAATCTTCTTTCCACCAAATCCAAATCCCGTGAAAGAGAGTTGAGTGTTGGGGAGACTATCATTTGAAGCACAAGAGCAAGGAGTTCATCATCAACACACCATTTTTTACTTCTTGGATAGTGGTGTATCCTAGATTGGCTAGGTGTCACTTGGGAGCCTCCGACAAGATTGTGGAGTTGAACCAAGGAGTTTGTAAGGGCAAGGAGATCGCCTACTTCGTGAAGATCTACCGCTAGTGAGGCAAGTCCTTCATGGGCGATGGCCATGGTGGGATAGACAAGGTTGCTTCTTTGTGGACCCTTCGTGGGTGGAGCCCTCGGTGGACTCGCGCAAGCGTTACCCTTCATGGGTTGAAGTCTCCATCAACTTTGATGTACGGTAGCACCACCTATCGGAACCACGACAAAAACATCCATGTCTCCAATTGCGTTTGAATTCTCCAAACCCTTCCCTTTACATTCTTGCAAGTTGCATGCTTTACTTTCCGCTGCTCATATACTCTTTGCATGCTTGCTTGAATTGTGTTAAGATTGTTTGACTTATGCTAAGATAGCTAAAATGATAAGTTTTTATTTGGTCAAGTAGTCTAATCACCCCCTCTCTAGACATACTTTCGATGCTACATCGTCACTCGACTCCGGAGACTCAGTGGGCTCAGGAGAGCTGCTGGATTCCCGGGAATCGCTGCTGCTTCTAGATGAGGCGCCAAGGGGGACAGCAGCAGGTTTGGCGCCCGCTGCAGCATTCCGCGGGCTGCTTCCTCCGGGGTAGCATTCTAGCCATTCGCCCTCCTCATTGAAGACCTTTAAGAACAAGGTGGCAGCACCATCATACTCGAAGTGGATCGCTAGGGCTCCCTCCGCGCAGCAAGCCCGGGAGACCTCGCCCCATCCGCACATCATGAAGATGTCTCCAGGGGCACCACCTCGACTTCAGCTCCGGTGGCCAAGCTGCAGCACCCGGCGTGCTGCAACCATAGCTCAACCGGCTCCCTCCGAGGCAGCTCCCTGGTGAAGAACCTTGGGAGCCGGATCCAGGTGTCGGGAGGCATCACCACCCACACCACAAACTCGCGTGAGCTACCCTCGGTGTGGGTCCGTGACGCAGTCGGCAGGGCAATGGCGGCCCTGCCATCATCATCAGGCGCCACTCGATGGCGCGCTCCTTCATCCTGAGCTCGGGCGTGTAGGGTGAGTGGGAAGGCAGGTGGAGGCCTCGATTGCCAAGGCCTGGTCACCTCTTGCCCCGCGCAGGCATTGTGAGGGAGGCGGAGCCGCTTCTTCTGCGGAAGGGGATCGGGTCCCTCCCTAGGGGCCTTCCCCACTTCAGCCGCAGAGTACCTTCTGATCAGCGCCATGGGAGCAAGATGAAGAAGAGGAGAAGCAGGCGGAAGCAAGACGAAGGAAAGATGGGCGAGGGATTCTACCCCTCCCTCACATTTATAGCCAAGGGAGGCCAACCGCCGGTCTCCATGACCTCGTGCCATCATGATTTTCTACATACCGCATCGTCCCGTCAAGTCGAATAGTTGCCGAGGTAGCATGGGGAAGCAGAGTCGCCCACATCCCATCAATCGTGATGCGTCATCCAGGCCGGAGACGGTTAGGGCCCACGGTGCCTCGCACTTGCCATTTGACTTCGTCTGGAAGCCAAGTCCGAGTGCGCCTTGGTCCCGAGGGCTACTATCGGCGTCCTGGATATGGGGGTATCCAGCCCTGCCTGCCTGCAGCCCACCACGTTGCTCCATCGACGGCCTGGAAAAGCCCAACTTCAGCATCAACAACACAAGACCCTCGTGAGGGGCCAAGCCTCGTGAGGCAGACGACCCCAAGACCCCCGAGGGGATCGGCCTCCTCAGGCTGGCTCCCAAGGGGCGGAGAGTTCTATGCAAGGTATACCTCACGAGGCTCAGCTGACGTGAGCCATGATGACCAAGGCCAGGCGGGCTCTAGGCGGGCGCAGAGAGCAGGTTTCCTCTTTGATGCAAAGGAGGCAAGCCACAGGCGCGGAGTCCCAAGGAATCAGCCAAAGGTTTCCATTTTGGTGCAACGAGACCAAGACCGCCAGGACGGCAGGACGGAGTTCATCGACGAGCCCACCCAGCATCACGACCAGAGGCTTTTCGCGGGCGAAGACTACTTTAGTCAGGATAAGTTGTACTACTTGTCCCCTTTCAAATCCGGCTGTTGTGGGATCCCTTCCCGCCAACATTTGGGAAGAGGACCAAGGCCACTATAAATAGGACTTAACCACCACCATAGAGGTGGATCGGATCCATTCTCACCCGACTACCTCACCAGCTCTCTCGAACTCAAGAACACCTCACCTCCTGAGGCTAGTTCATCCACTATACTAGTTCACCCTCGACCCTCTAGGCAATCCACCAAAACGCTAGAGTAGGGGTATTACACCGCAAGGTTGCCTGAACTAGGATAAACTATTGTGTCCCTTTGTCCCTTCGAGCTCATCGTGCTAGGCTTAGGAGGATTGCGAGTAGGCAGGCTTGGTAGGTTGAGATCTCCACACGCACCCCAGAGTTCGAACCTCTCAGGGTTTGTGGAACCTGTAATCTGACAAAGGATTTTGTCAAACATTTTGCTTAGTTAGACTTCAGGCAAGTTATATATGCAGAGTAAAAGGATAATCCCTCTGTACTAGTGTATTGCCTGATATATTAACTCAAGTGCTAGGCACGAACTAACAGGCTCAATTCTGTGCTCATCCTGGTGTAGTACTCCTATTAGTACTAGGCAATGTTGTTGACGGGTGACCTTGGGTAGCGGCGACCAAGGGAATTGAACCGTGCTCGGCAGGGTGGGTAACATTACCTAGTTACTAAAGCATCCCTCCATTCTTCATCGGTAGTCATTATGGACCAAGGACATGAGGGGAATTTCCTAGGGCTGGAGTTCTGGCCGCCAGATATTTCGACTCGGAACACGGAGGCTCGGCTGGTTGGGGTTGGCTAATGTGCATACCACACACGCCACCAGAAGGACACGAGCCCGGTTTTTTTAGGATCAACACGAGTCAAGGTCTGGCTGGTACACCTTTGGGTCCTACCATTCGAGAATACGATAGGAATCTTTTAAATTGCCGAACGAATCTATGTGTATTACAATGCCAGTATTTTCCTTGCAAGTAGTAATCTCAACATGGTAATTGATTTATGACGAGTTCTTGAATTAGAGTGAGTTTGTGATATAGTGATCTCAATGTGTATTTCACATTCATGGTACCCCTAGTAAGTTTTTCATTGCAAATTCAAATTTAAAAGATGAACAGTATGGTGGTGAGAAAACTTTGTATGTATCAAGCATATGACCACACACACACACACACGAATACAACAACAATATCCAGTAAGTATAGT
This sequence comes from Triticum aestivum, assembly GCF_018294505.1. Lineage (NCBI taxonomy): Eukaryota > Viridiplantae > Streptophyta > Magnoliopsida > Poales > Poaceae > Triticum > Triticum aestivum. The sequence continues at coordinate 186,884,454 of NC_057810.1, read as the reverse complement.
GCATCTATTTTTCCAAACCATGCATGTATGATACAAATTCAAAAATACTCCTTTTGTTCCTAAATATTTGTCTTTTAGAGATTTCAACAAGTGAGTACATACAGAGCAATATGAGTGAATCTACACTCTAAAATATGTCTATATACATTCGTATGTGGCAGTCCATTTGAAATCTCTAAAAAGACGAATATTTAGGAACGAAGGAGTAAAATGTAAGACATGCATGGTCCTCAATTCAATATTTAAAATGAACAGGAAACTAAAACATGAATATTAAGTCTAGTACTACATACATGCAAATGTTGTGTTTAGGCAGACCTATGTAGATTGTCGGGGGTTAACCCCTCGACCTTAGATAAAATTGTGAAGCTCTGTTTAAGATTGTTTAGATTGTATTATTTCAACATTATATTTGTCCTCACCCTCCCGAACACCAATTGGTTGTGCACCCCCTTACTCCCCGGGAGAATATCATGTGCCCCCACTGTTGGATATCGAGTTCCGGCAAAACCCTTAAGGTTCGAACTCTGGGGTGCGCACAGAGATCTTGTCCCTACCGAAACACGCCTAGAACCTCGCCCCGATTCTAAGCTGGCACGATGAACAACACACGAGACACGAGGTTTATACTAGTTTGGGCCACCGTTGTGGTGTAATACCATAATCCAGTGTGTGGTGTGGTGGATTGCCTCCTGGGCTGATGATGAACAGTATAGAGGAAGAACAGCCTCGCGAGGAGAGGTGTTCTTGTGGTGGAATGCAGTTGAACTTAACTTGTCTTTCTACTGTGGTGGCTATCCCTATATATAGAGGCCCTGGTCCTCTTCCCAAATATTGAGCGGGAAGGGAGCCAACAATGGCCATTCCGAAAGGGGACAACTAGTACAAGCTATCCTGACTAAAGGTGGTCTTCGACTGCCAAAGGCACTAGTGATGACGCCGTCTTGGGCTGCACGATGACCTCTGTCCTGCCGTCCTGCTGGTCTTGGTCTTGTTGCACTGATATGGAAACCTTTGCTCGATGCCTCGGTACTCCACGCCTGCGCTTGCCCCCTTTGCACCAAAGAGGAAACAAGGACACTGTGCAGGGTGGTGCCCACCTGGTCTTGATCGTCATGGCTTGCGTCACGAGCGCCTCGCGAGGTACCCCTTGCCTTGATTCTCCGCCTCCTCGCGAGCCTACCTGGTGAGGCCGCCCCTGAGGAGGCCTTGTGTCATCTGCCCCGTGAGGCTTGGCCCCTTGCGAGGGTGTTGAACTTGGGTAGACGAAGACGGGTCGTACTGGGCCACTGCTGAGCCACGCTGCAGGCCGCAGGCAGGCAAGTCTGGGGACCTCCGTTCCTAGAACAGCGACAGTAGCCCCCGGGCCCAAGGCGTGCTCGAACTTGGCTTAGCAGCGAAGCCAAAGGGCAAGTGCGGAGCGCCGTAGGCCCCAATAGCCTGCGGCCTTGGTCGACGCATGGCGACTGCTTGGACGTGGGTGTCTCCGCTTCCCCGCGCTCCCCCAATATCCGCCCGGCTAGGCGGCCACGAAGCTTTACAGAGTTATTTCCTCTTCGCTGCCCGCGTCCTTCCTGTTCCCCTTTCTTCCTCGAGCCTCTTTTTCCGCTTCCAATCTAACTTGAGCTCTGTCCCCTCCATCGCGTTGGCGCCAACTAGCAAAGAGAAGGGGAAGAGGCCTCTGTCCTCATCCAGCTCGCCTCCGGCTATCGAGCCCGCCGTCGGCCGGTCGTTGGTGCTCAACTTGGAGGCCTTGGGCAATGTCTTCCCTGTGCTCACTTCCAGCTTAAACGAGTGCGGAAAGACAATGGCTTGGCCTGCGTCCCATGCCTCCATTGATAGGATAGTCACCGAGGTTCGATTCTTCGTCGATGCCCTATGGTCTAGCCTGGTTCCCCCTTTCTCTGCTTTCTTCAATGTGGTGCTCTCCCATTATCAGATCCATATGATGCATCTTGATCCTCAATCCATTACCCTCCTCGCCGTCTTCGCCTTTGTTTGCGAAGCTGATACGTCTCCAACGTATCTATAATTTTTGATTGTTCCATGCTATTATATTACCCGTTTTGGATGTTTATGGGCTTTACTTTACACTTTTATATCATTTTGGGACTAACCTACTAACCGGAGGCCCAACCCGAATTGCTGTTTTTGCCTATTTCAGTGTTTCAAAGAAAAGAAATGTCAAACGGAGTCCAAATGGAATGAAACCTTCCTGAGCGATCTTTTTGGAACAAACGTGTTCCAGGGGACTTGGAGTGGACATCAAGCACCAGAGGAGGTGGCCACGACGGTGCTCGGCACGCCCCCTACAGGTGGGTGTGCCCCCACCCTCGTGGGCCCCTTGAGCATCCACCGACCTAATTCTTCCTCCTATATATACCCACGTACCCTGAAACTATCGAGGAGCACCACGAAAAACTATTTCCACTGTCGTAACCTTCTGTATCAGCGAGATCCCATCTTGGAGCCTTCGCCGGTGCTCCGCCGGAGGGGGAATCGACCATGGAGGGCTTCTACATCAACACCATAGCCCTTCCGATGAGTTGTGAGTAGTTTACCACAAACCTTCGGGTCCATAGTTATTAGCTATATGGCTTCTTCTCTCTCTTTGAATCTCAATAGAAAGTTCTCCTCGATCTTCTTGGGGATCTATTCGATGTAACTCTTTTTGTGGTGTGTTTGTCGAGATCCGATGAATTGTGGGTTTATGATCAAGTTTATCTATGAGAAATATTTGAATCTCCTCTGAATTATTTTATGTGTGATTAAGTTATCTTTGCAAGTCTCTTTGAATTATCAGTTTGGTTTGGCCTACTAGATTGATCTTTCTTGCAATGGGAGAAGTGCTTAGCTTTGGGTTCAATCTTGCGGTGTCCTTTCCCAGTGATAGCAGGGGCAGCAATGCACATATTGTATTGTTGCCATCGAGGATAAAAAGATCGGGTTTATATCATATTACATGAGTTTATTCCTCTACATCATGTCATCTTTCTTATTGCGTTACTTTGTTCTTTGTGAACTTAATACTCTAGATTCATGCTGGATAGCGGTCGATGTTTTGAGTAATAGTAGTAGATGCAGGCAGGAGTCGATCTACTTGTCACGGACATGATACCTATATACATGATCATGCCTAGATAATCTCATAATTATTCGCTTTTCTAGCAATTACTCGACAGTAATTTGTTCACCCATTGTATTACTTATGCTATCTTGAGAGAAGCCACTAGTGAAACTATGGCCCCCGGGTCTATCTTTTATCATATAAGCTTTCAATATACTTTTATTTGCATCTTCACTTTTCCAATCTATATCATAAAATACCAAAAACATATTTATCTTATCGTATTATCTCTATCAGATATCCCTTTCACAAGTGGCCGTGAAGGGATTGACAACCCCTTTATTGTGTTGGTTGCAAGTTCTTGTTTGTTTGTGTAGGTGTGTGGGACTTCTGCGGAGCCTCCTACTGGATTGATACCTTGGTTCTCAAAAACTGAGGGAAATACTTACGCTACTATTGCTACATCACCCTTTCCTCTTCAAGGAAAACCAACGCAAGCTCAAGACGTAGCAAGAAGGATTTCTGGCGCCGTTGCCGGGGAGGTCTTCGCTCAAGTCAAGACATACCAAGTACCCATCACAAACTCATCTCCCTCGCATTACATTATTTTCATTTGCCTCTCGTTTTCCTCTCCCCCACTTCACCTTTGCCTTTTCTTCGCCCTTCTTCTATTCGATCTTATGTTTCCTTGTGTCTCCATGTGCCTTCTATGTGCTTGCATCTTTGCTTGCTAACATTCAATTGTTATGGATCCACTTAAAGTGTTTTACTTGGATCATCTTTGATCCTTATGCGCTCGTGCTGAAACCCCAACTAGCCTAGTTGATGGGAAATCTTTAGATGAGCATGCTCATTTTGTGCGTCACCGTTTGTCTGAAAAGGGAATACTCTTATGGGATCAAATAAACAGATTGCTGTGTTATGCTTGGAATCTCTGTGAAATTTATGATTTTACTTGTTGCTCTAAGAACCCTAAAAAACACCTTCCCTAACTATGTGAGTTTAATGATAATGAAATCTTATCTTCTTATTCAAAGGGTGTTTATAGTTACTATGATATTGAACAAATTGAAGAATTTGTTGCTTTTAAGGGTGCTTATGAAGTTGCTTCTTTGATTGAAAAGTATAATATTACTCTCTACGAATCTGAAAATTTTGACATACTCCCTCCGTTTCTTTTTAGTCTGCATATAAGGTTTGGTCAAAGTCAAGCTTTGCATAGTTTGACTAACTTTATATTAAAAAATATCAACATTCACAATATGAAATCAACATTTTCAGATGCACCGTGAAATGTATTTTCATATTATATAATTTAATTATTGCATATGTTCATAATTTTTAATATAAATTTGGTCAAACTTTGTGTAGTTTGACTTTGACCAAAACTTATACGCGGAGTAAAAAGAAACGGAGGGAGTACTTAAATATTGCTATGAAAACTATGCTCATAATGTCTATGTCAAAGAATTTATTGAGAGAATGACCGTTGCTTTGGGAGAAAATAATGATATGCACGAATCTATGGATAATGATGATTCCGATGATTTGATTGAAATATCCCTTGATGAACAGGATGCTTGCTATTCTTGCGGCCATGATGCCAATATTTATGGAGATGAATTTGCTATAGTTCCTTATGTTAAACATGAGATCGTCGCCATTGCACCCATACTTGATAGTTCCTTTGATGAAAAGCATGATTGCAGTGATGTTATTATAAATTCTATTAATGTCAATTGTGCTAGTAATATGCGAAACTCTAAGCTTGGGGATGCTAGTTTTGCTATGTCTACTACTTGTTGTAATGATCATGTGATTGGGGAGATTCTTCTTATGATCTTGAAAATTTATTTAAGCCCCATGATGAATATGAGATTGATAATAGTGTGTGCAATAATATTGAAAGTGGGTTTGGCAGAGTGTCAACTTTAGATCCCACATATTTGGAGTATGTTCAATCTTATGATATTTTTGATAAAAGTGGGTTTGGAGAGGTCATGACTTTAGTTAATGTTAATCCCACTATCTTGGAAGAGTGTCAACTTTGCATGCATGTGGATCGTGTTGAGAATATGTTATGTGATAGCTTTTGTTGAATTTTCTTATGATCCTACATGTAATTATTATGAGAGAGGAAAATATGGTTGTAGAAATTTTCATGTTACTAAATTACCTCTCTTCATGTTGAGATTGTTAGCGTCTCTTTCTTCTTCCTTGCATATGCTAGTTTTTGCTTGCCTTGCAAATTTGTTTGCTTATAATATGCCTATGCATAGGAAGTATGTTATACTAGATGTGTTTGTCACGTGTTTCATGATGCTTTCTTTGCGCTTCAATTCTTGTATTTCATGTGAGCATCATTAGAATTATCAATGCCTAGCTAAAAGGCTTTTGAGAAAAGCGCTTGTTGGGAGGCAACCCAATATTTTTCCTTGATGTTATTCAATAAATAATTCATCTAGCTTCTGTTTAGATGTAGTTTCCTGTTTTAATTAGTGTTTGTGCCAAGTAGAACCTATAGGATAACCTATGGTGATAGTTAATTTGATTCTGCTGAAAAACAGAAACTTTGCGTGCACGAAAATAATTTTAGTAATTCACAAAAATGTGCTTTTGCGTTGGTTCTTTTTGCTGTAGATCAATAGACAAATTACCCAGGACTTCCTATTTTGGTAGGATTTTTAGAGTTCCATAAGTGTTCTATAGTGACAGATTGCTACAGACTGTTCTGTTTTTGACAGATTCTATTTTTCGTGTGTTGTTTGCTTATTTTGATGCATCTATGGCTAGTATTAAGTGGGATGAACCATAGAGAAGTTGGAATACAGTAGGTTTGACACCAATATAAATAAATAATTAGTTCATTACAGTACCTTATGTGGTGGTTTTTCTTTCTTACACTAACGGAGCTTATGAGATTTCCTCTTGAGTTTTGTGTTGTGAAGTTTTCAAGTTTTGGGTAAAGATTTGATGTGTTATGGAATAAGGAGTGGCAAGAGCCTAAGCTTGGGGATGCCCATGGAACCCCAAGATATTCAAGGATAACCAAAAGCCTAAGTTTGGGGATGCCTCGGAAGGCATCCCCTCTTTCGTCTTCGTCTATCCGTAACTTTACTTGGAGATATATTTTTATTCACCACATGATATGTGTTTTGCTTGGAGCGTCATGTATGATATTAGTATTTGCTTTTTATATTACCACAATCACCCTTGCTGTACACACCTTTTGGGAGAAGCCCACTTCATTAGAATTTATTACAACACTCTATGTGCTTCACTTATATCTTTTGAGCTAGATAGTTTTGCTCTATGTGCTTCACTTATATTTTCTAGAGCACGGCGGTGGCTTAATTTTAAAGAAATTGTTGATCTCTCATTCTTAACTTATATTATTTTGAGTATCTTTTAGAACAGCATGGTATTTGCTATGGTTATAAATTTGGTCCTAGAATGATGAGCATCCAAGTTGGGTATAATAAAAACTATCATAGAAAGTTCATTAAACACTAGGATCAATTCGATGCTTGATAATTGTTTTGAGATATAAAGGTGGTAATGTTAGAGTCATGCTAGTTGGGTAATTATGAAATTTATAAATACTTGTGTTGAAGTTGGCAAGTCCCGTAGCATGCACGTATGGTAAAAGTTGTGTGACAAATTTGTTGCATGGGGTGCTCTTTAATTTGTCTTCCTTATGAGTGGAGGTCGGGATCGCGCGATGGTTAACTCCTACCAACCCTTCCGCTAGGAGCATGCGTAGTAGTACTTTTCTTCAAGGGAAAGTAGACTTTTGCAATAAGTATATGAGTTCTTTATGACTAATGTGAGTCCATGGATATACGCACACTCACCCTTCCACTTTGCTAGCCCTCTTGTGCCGTGCAACTTTCGCCGGTATCATGCACCCATTATTTACCTTCCTCAAAACAGCCACCATACCTACCTATTATGGCATTTCCATAGCCATTCCGAGATATATTGCCATGTAACTTTCCACCGTTCCGTTTATTATGACATGCTCCATCATTGTCATATTGCTCTTTGCATGATCATATTTGTGGCAAGGCCACCTTCATAATTTTTCATACATGTCACTCTTGATTCATTGCATATCCCGGTACACCGCCAGAGGCATTCATATAGAGTCAAATTTTGTTCCAAGTATTGAGTTGTAATTCTTGAGTTGTAAATCAATAAAAGTGTGATGATCTTCATTATTAGAGCGTTTTCCCAAGTGAGGAAAGGATGATGAAGACTATGATTCCCCCACAAGTCGGGATGAGGCTTCGGACTTAAAAAGAGAGGCCAAAGAGCCCTCCAAATAAAAAAAAGAGGCCGAAGAGCCCACCAAATAAAAAGAAATAAAAAGAAAAAAATGATGAGAGAAAAGAGAGAAGGGAGAATGCTACTATGTCTTTTCCACACTTGTGCTTCAAAATAACACCATGATCTTCATGATAGAGAGTCTCCTATGTTGTCACTTTCATATACTAGTGGGAATTCTTCATTATAGAACTTGGCTTGTATATTCCAATGATGGGCTTCCTCAAAATGCCCTAGGTCTTCGTGAGCAAGCAAGTTGGGTGCACACCCACTTAGTTTCTTTTGTTGAGATTTCATACATTTATAGCTCTAGTGCATCCGTTGCATGACAATCCCTACTCACTCACATTGATATCTGTTGATGGGCATCTCCATAGCCCGTTGATACGCCTAGTTGATGTGAGATTATCTTCTCCCTTTTTTGTCTTCACAACCACCACCATATACCACATATAGTGCTATGTCCATGGCTTGCGCTCATGTATTGCGTAACAGTTGAAAAAGTTGAAGCGCATTAAAAAGTATGAACCAATTGCCTGGCTGAAACCGGGGTTGTGCATGATGGGAGTATTTTGTGTAATGAAAATGAAGCTTGGCCTAACTATATTATTTTTTAGGGATAAGCTTTCTTTGGCTATGCTATTTTGATAAGACACAATTATTTGCTAGTATGCTTCAAGTATTACTATTTTTATGTTTTATAAGCTTTTATCTTGAATCATTTGGATCTGAACAATCATGCCACAATAAAGAAAATTACATTGAGAATTATGCTAGGTAGCATTCCACATCAAAAATTCTGTTTTTGTCATTTACCTACTCAAGGACGAGCAGGAATTAAGCTCGGGGATGCTTGATACGTCTCCAATGTATCTATAATTTTTTATTGTTCCATGCTATTATATTACCCGTTTTGGATGCTTATGGGATTTACTTTTCACTTTTATATCATTTTTGGGACTAACCCAAATTGCTATTTTTTTTGCCTATTTCAGTGTTTCGAAGAAAAGGAATATCAAACGGAGTCCAAACGGAATGAAACCTTCGGGAGCGATCTTTTTGGAAGAAACGTGATCCAGGGGACTTGGAGTGGACGTCAAGCAATAGAGGAGGCAGACACGAGGGTGCCCGGCGTGCTCCCTACAGGTGGGCGCGGCCCCCACCCTCGTGGGCCCCTCGAGCGTCCACCGACCTACTTCTTCCTCCTATATATACCCACGTACCCTGAAACCATCGAGGAGCACCACAAAAACCTATTTCCACCGCCGTAACCTTCCGTATCCGCGAGATCCCATCTTGGAGCCTTCGCCAGCGCTCCACCGGAGGGGAATCAACCACAGAGGGCTTCTACATCAACACCATAGCCTTTCCGATGAGTTGTGAGTAGTTTACCACAGACCTTCGGGTCCATAGTTATTAGCTAGATGGCTTCTTCTCTCTCTTTGAATCTCAATACAAAGTTCTCCTTGATCTTCTTGGAGATCTATTCGATGTAACTCTTTTTGCGGTGTGTTTGTCGAGATCTGATGAATTGTGGGTTTATGATCAAGTTTATCTATGAGAAATATTTGAATCTCCTCTGAGTTCTTTTATGTCTGATTAAGTTATCTTTGCAAGTCTCTTCGAATTATCAGTTTGGTTTGCCCTACTAGATTGATCTTTCTTGCAATGGGAGAAGTGCTTAGCTTTGGGTTCAATCTTGCGGTGTCCTTTCCCAGTGACAGCAGGGGTAGCAAGGCACGTATTGTATTGTTGCCATCGAGGATAAAAAGATGGGGTTTATACCATATTGCATGAGTTTATCCCTCTACACCATGTCATCTTTCTTAATGCGTTACTATGTTCTTTATGAACTTAATACTCTAGATGCATGCTGGATAGCGGTCGATGTGTGGAGTAATAGTAGTAGATGCAGGCAGGAATCGGTCTACTTGTCACGGACGTGATGCCTATATACATGATCATGCCTAGATAATCTCATAATTATTCGCTTTTCTATCAATTGCTCGATAGTAATTTGTTCACCCACCATAATACTTATGCTATCTTGAGAGAAGCCACTAGTGAAACCTATGGCCCCCGGGTCTATCTTTTATCATATAAGCTTTCAATCTACTTTTATTTGCATCTTTACTTTTCCAATCTGTATCATAAAATACCAAAATTATATTTATCTTATCATATTATCTCTATCATATCTCACTTTCGCAAGTGGTCGTGAAGGGATTGACAACCCCTTTATTGCGTTGGTTGTGAGTTCTTGTTTGTTTGTGTAGGTGTGTGGGTCTTTTGAGGAGCCTCCTACTGGATTTGATACCTTGGTTCTCAAAAACTGAGGGAAATACTTACGCTACTATTGCTGCATCACTCTTTCCTCTTCAAGGAAAACCTACGCAAGCTCTAGACGTAGCAGAAGCCATGGTGGGCATTACTCCTTCCGTCGCCCTCCTGCGCCACTTCTTCTCGTTGCGCTTGACCGACCTCTTGCAGTCCTCGGGGTGCGTGAGCTTCCAGGCCGTGGCAGAGACAGCCGCCTCAGGGATCGATTTTGGCCTCCCGCCTTCCACGAGTGGGTTCCGGACGTGGTGGCTGTATGTGGATGTCGTAGTGCCCAACCCCCTGCTCTTGCCTCCGACGCTGCCTGCTGGCCCCAATCCGGGCTGGGGCCATGAGAGACTCGTGAGCCCCCAGCTCTCCATCGTCTGGTGCTGACTGGGGAGGTTGAGAGAGCTCGGCGTGACTGCGCCCCGGGTGGTGAAGGAGTTCCTCCAGTGTCGCATTGATGTGGGCCCTGACGGGCGAGTTGTACCACATGAGGCTTCAGGAGACGGAACTGGCGCCCGAGACGCTAAAGAAGGTGCTTGAGGTCTTGGCTGGCGACCCTTCGCCGGGCGATATTCGGCACGGGGGTAGCCTCCTATATCTCTGCTCGGGTAGGACTGAGTTCGCGAGACAGATGCCTCTCTTCGACAAATGGGGGTTGCGCCCGGCTGGCCTTGTGGGGCCTCGCAAGAATCCTGTCGCCGTGGCTCCCTTCCCCGTGGCCAACACCGATCTTGCCCTAGGAGCGGGTGCAGGGAGGCAAGCATCGCTTGAGGCTGGAGGCTCTGGTGTTGCGACGCTGATGCCGCACGAGGCTCCCGAAGCGTCACCCTCCGGAGCTTGTGAAGCCCGCCCTGGGCGATCGTCGATGGGGGGACGCAACCTGCGGCTCCCGAGGTCGGAGCCCCCAAGGCCTCGGCAGGCCGTCAGGAGGTGGTGCCTGATCGCTCCTCCCAGCTCGGCGCCCCTGAGGTTGGCCACTTGGGTGCTTCTCCATCCGCGCCTCGTGCTGGTCCGCACGTCGAGCGCCTGGGTCGGTTCCGCGTGGACTTCACCGCCCTCTGCAAGAGGAAGGAGTTTTCGAGTGGCAGTGGGCGCCCCTTCTGACCGTTGAAGCATAGGAAGTATCTCGCCATAGATGAGTAAGTACCTCATTCTTGCAATTCCTCAATCGCTGCTCCCTTTCCTGACTGTGGTCCTTCAGGATCCCTCCTGTTAAGCCTGCAAAGTCTCCCAAGAAGCAACTTCCTCCGGCCTCGCCTTCATCACTGGCCTTGAGCGTCCCGAGCTCGTGTGCTGCCCTTGACACGAGCTCAGCTGGAGAAGTAAGCCGACCCGCAGGGTGCCTTGAGCCTGTGCCCTTGCCGCCTTTCCTTCGCGACCTCGCCTGGGGCGTGACCAGCCTACCCAGAGCTCCTCCTCTAATCGTGGACGTCGAGTGGTTGGCGTCAGTTCTTGGCTCTCCTATTGGGGATGGCCTTGCGCTGGTCAGGGTCCCTTGCGGAGCCCGTCTGGCAATCGTGGGGGCGCCAGCCCCCAGCCCCCTGCCTAGAGGGGGCGAATCATTTGTAGGCCCGCCGCCAGTGCCGACGGTGGAGGGTGACATTGACGACGTTCTCAGGGGAGCGCGGGAGCGAAGCATCGTTTGCCGAGAGTTCCTCCGGAAGGCGATGGACATGATGGGCCAGCTTGGTGGAGAGCTTGCGAATGTGGACGCGTGTCTTGAAGCTGAGGGCCTACGGCTTGTTGAGGAGCGACGCAAGCTAAAGGTTGCAGTCAACCTCACGCGCTATCAGCGTGAGCTTGACAACACGAAGGCCGAGGCATCCCTTGCGGCCTCGCGAAAGGCCTGCTCCCGTGCTCCGGAGGAGGCTCGAGAAGCAGATCATCGTCGCGAGGTCGCGAAGAAGCGCACGTGGGAGCTCCAAGCCTGGAGCGCTTCCGTGGAGCTTTGCCAGGCCGCCCTTGCGTCGCTGAAGGGGACGCCTGTCGAAGAGGAGGAGCTCCGGAGGCGTGAGGAAGCACTGATGCTGGAGGCTGCCGAGCACAACCTTGACCTTGAGCGGTTGGAGACGAGGGAGCGCCAGGTTACCCAGGCGGACGACAATGTTGGAGCGCACCAGGCTCGGATCCAAGAAGAGGTCGACTGCCGCGTGGCGGGAGTTCGGGCAGATCTTGTGCGCGAGTATGACCAGAAGCTAGAGCTGATTGAAGCCGAGGCTGCGGGCAGGACTGCCGCTTTCAGGTCCAAGCTGACTGAAGCGGTGCAGCGCACGGAGGCCGCCACAGCTGCCCTGGTTTCGACGCAGACTGATCTGTCCTCCACCCGTGCCGAGCTGCTTCTTCTTCAATAGCAGGTCGATGACACCGAGTCCGTTGCGAGGCAGAATAGAGAATAAATTCCTCAACGGCACACGCCGGAGCATATGCATGGTCCCATGCTCCAGCAGCTCAGGAACAGGGCCAACACGACCCTGGGCAATATCTGCGAGGTGGGCGCCCTGCATCCTCACGTGACCAACTATGCCAGCCATCTCCAATTCTTCACTGATGTGGTGACGCACCTGGAGAACCGCTCTGAGAGGGCTCGCCAGCTTGTCGAGGAGAGGAGCCGTAGCCTGCTCGGGCGTGCATTCTCCCGCGTCTTCAGCCATCTTCAGAATGCAGATCCCCACTTCGACTTTGATGCCGTCATCGCCCCAGTGCCCGAGGCCATCCGGGGCGACCTGGCGCGATGGGTGGAGGACAACATGGATGTGCTTGTTAGGGCCTATGCTTCTGACAACGACGAGGTGATACTTGTCGCGGATGAAGGCGATGTGGTGAATGGCAGTGAAGATGGCGCCAATGATGGCGATGGCGGTGCCAGTGACAGCGACAACAGTGCCAGTGATGCCTCTGGAGGCGACCAAGAGGGTGCGGTGAGTGATATGTCTGACTGATCTTGTGTCCCCCTGTTGCTTATCCTGCACACAAAAAGCTCGGGCGCGGCCGTGAAGGTTGTAAGAGCATTTTGGGAGGGGAAGCCCCTCATGTAAAAAGATTGCTATCTGCATGCTATTAGGAGCGACGCTGAATGTGCGCCTGCATGATATTACGGGCCATGCGATGAGTTAGTTTCTGTGGTTTACCTTTAGCCCAGACAAGCCTTGAGTAGGCTTGCGAGGCCGTGAACCTCCAAGGGTCCTCTGAGGGACTTGCTGACCATTTGGCGAGAGCCTCGCGAGAGCGAGTGCCGGCCGCGGGACGGCATGCACGCGTGCGCTTAGCCCAGCCCCGCCCGCGAGAGGCTCGCGAGGGGGAGGCAGCTAGTGCAAACTCCGAACTAGGGCAGAAACCAAAACACGAGAGAACACACGAATGAGACAAGACCCCCCCCCCCCCGCATACGCAAATGCAAATTAAATTTCAACTTAAATCCGAAGAAAGGAAGCTCGACCACAGAAAGGGAGGCAAAAAGCAAAAGGCCGTGTCCGACACCTAGTCTAGTCTTCGACGTCTTCTCACCAGTATGGAGCTAAGTGCTGCCACTGGTCGTGGGAGGGAGCCCCCGAGGCCCGAGGGAGGCTCTCCAAAGACTCCGGGGTGTGTACAGCCCCAACTCATTATTACGTGAGAGTGTCACGGGCGGCGAGCTTCACAGGGACTGGGCCTTCTTCATAGGTACCGGCCTTGCTTCATATCGCCACACGAGGGCCCCGCCTTGCACCACCCTCGGCCACCATTGACGGCGGTCGGAGACCAAGGACGACGCCAATGGGGTAAAGGGGACGCCAGCGGTTCCGCCAGCGACCACGGGTCCTCTGCTAGGGGCAGACTTTGTAGCACCTCCCCGACAGAGGGCCTACATCCGGGAAACACCTTGCTCCGTGCACCGTGGGGAGGAGCCTGGCTCCCAGCTCCTCTCCTGCAGCCCCCAGTGCGCCCCTCCTGGCGGAAGGGAGGCTGCTGAGCTGGGGCAGCCTTCCGCTGCAGTGACCTGAACTTCCTGCGACCCATGGTTAGCATAAGCTTGCTCCTGAGGAATTAGCAGTACCCGATAGCTGTTGCTACCAGCGCGGTTGGTGAGGCTTCCTTGGGGCTCCTCAGGCTCGGCTTCTGGTGTCTCTTCCTCCTAGCCTAACCCGAGTAATGAGCCGGGGTCCTCTTCCAGCGTGCACTCCCGATCCACCATGTGAGGCACTTAAGCCTCCGAGGTTGCCGCCCCAGAGACTTCGCCGTACTGCACCATGCTCCACGCGGCCTGGCCTAGCGCGCCATCTTGGGGATGGTAGGGCGGCGGCCCGCCCGGGCCGTAGGCGGCGATGCACATGCCCTCGCCCACCAGGGGTGGTGCTGGCGTAGCCTGACGCCCGGCGCCGATGGTTGAGCTGGTGTCGATGAAGCCTTGGGGCACGCCAGAGGGTGCATGAGCGCAGATGGGCCCACCGCGTGATCCTACCAGGGCCTGGGGTGGAAGCTGGACACAGAAGGGAGGCACCCACAAAGCTGCGGCATCCAAGAGTTCGGCAACACGCTCCAGCAATACGTCTCGGCCGCTCTCCTGCAACCTGCACCGCACCAGCTCCCGAGCCACAGTGAGCGCGCCCCTCATGTTCACTTGTTACCGTCGGGTGTGCGGTGTCGTGGCTGCGGCATGGTTTGAGCCCCTCGCGACTGATCGCACCTGCCGCAGAGTGAGGGCAGGCAGTGCTTGACCGCATCGCCCGCGCCCCGCAGCGTTCTGCGGAGCGCAGGCTGCCTAAGGTGCGGGGTTTTGGTCACCTTGGGCAGGTAGCGCGGCATGGGCTGGCCATTCCGCCAAGCGGTCGGCGTTGGTCGTCGGGTCACTGGACATGGATGCGACAAAATGATGGGACACATATCAGCGGAGAAAAGATTTCGGTGCACCCCTACCTGGGGCGCCAAATGTTGGATATCGGGTTCCGGCAAAACCCTTAAGGTTCGAACTCTGGGGTGCGCACGAAGATTTTCTCCCTACCAAAACATGCCCAGAACCTCACCGCGATTCTAAGCTAGCACGATGAACAACACAAGAGACACGAGGTTTATACTGGTTCGGACCACCGTTGTGGTGTAATACCCTAATTCAGTGTGTGGTGTGGTGGATTGCCTCCTGGGCTGATGATGAACAGTACAGAGGAAGAACAGCCTTGCGAGGAGAGGTGTTCTTATGGTGGAATGCGGATGAACTTAACTTGTCTTTCTACTGTGGTGGCTAGCTCTATATATAGAGGCCCTCGTCCTCTTCCCAAATATTGAGCGGGAAGGGATCCAACAATGGCCATTTTGGAAGGGGACATCTAGTACAAGCTATCCTCTGTCGGCATTCTGAGAATGGGGGTCCCCAGACTTGCCTGCCTGCGGCCTGCAGCGTGGCTCAGCAGTGGCCCAGTGCGGCCCGTCTTCGTCTACCCAAGTTCAAGACCCTCGCGAAGGGCA
The DNA here is from genome assembly GCF_018294505.1 of Triticum aestivum. NCBI lineage: Eukaryota > Viridiplantae > Streptophyta > Magnoliopsida > Poales > Poaceae > Triticum > Triticum aestivum. The sequence continues at coordinate 186,869,297 of NC_057810.1, read as the reverse complement.
AGCCTCGCGGGGCGGACGACACAAGGCCTCCTCAGGGGCGGCCTCACCAGGCAGGCTCGCGAGGAGGCGGAGTGATCAAGGTAAGGGGTACCTCACGAGGCGCTCATGATGCAAGCCATGACGATCAAGACCAGGTGGGCGCCAGGCGGGCGCCAGGCGGGCGCCAGCCTGCACAGTGTCCTCGTTTCCTCTTTGGTGCAAAGGGGGCAAGCGCAGGCGCGGAGTATCGAGGCATCGAGCAAAGGTTTCCATATCAGTGCAACGAGACCAAGACCAACAGGACGGCAGGACGAAGGTCACCGTGGAGCCCAAGACGACATCATCACCAGTGCCTTTTGTAGTTGAAGACCACCTTTAGTCAGGATAGCTTGTACTAGCTGTCCCCTTTCAAAATGGCTATTGTTTGCTCCCTTCCCGCTGAATATTTGGGAAGAGGACCAGGGCCTCTATATATATGGCTAGCCACCACAGTAAAAAGACAAGTTAAGCTCATCCGCATTCCACCACAAGAACACCTGTCCTCGCGAGGCTGTTCTTCCTCTGTACTGTTCATCATCATCCCAGGAGGCAATCCACCACACCACACACTGGATTAGGGTATTACACTACAACGGTGGCCCGAACCAGTATAAACCTCGTGTCTCTTATGTTGTTCATCATGCTAGCTTAGAATCGCGCCGAGGTTCTGGGCGTGTTTTGGTAGGGAGAATATCTTTGTGCGCACCCCAGAGTTCAAACCTTAAGGGTTTTGCTGGAACCCGATATCTGACACCCACACCTTAGATGCTATATGCTGATACGAGTTGCTTGGAGCTTGTAGATCTGAGATATAGCAGATCACAGGATATCTTAATATTTTTACAGGAAACCTTAGTGAGTTTGAGAATTGCACACAATTTGTATAAAAACTACTAGATGCCCTTGGATCCCATATCCAACGACCTCTAAGCTCGTATCACCGTAGCATCTAAGATGAAGGAGGACCTCATATTCTCCTGCATGTAAGAATATAATGTGTTACCACACCTTAGATGCTTTGGTGATACAAGCTCATCGTAGCCGTTGGATTTGTGGTCCAACAACTCCTTGGTGGTTCGAATGTTTTTTTTGGAGAAAAGCACCCAAATAGTTCGACCACTGCTTACAAGCACAAAGATTGCTCAGATGCCATTGGATCTCAGATCGAACGACCTCTAAGCTCGTATCACCATAGCATCCAAGCTACGAGAGCACTTGATGTTTTCTCGCACGGGAGAATATGAGGTGCTCCCGCACCGTAGATTCTATGGTGATACGAGTTCTCGGAGATCTAACGACTCATAGTAGGAGGTTTGAATGTTTTTGCAATATACGCGTGAGAGAGTTTGGGAATTGCTTAGAAAGTACAAGTACTATGCATGTGGCATCTGATCACAGATCATACGACCTAAATGCTCGTATCACCGTAGCGGCTAATTAAGCTACGGGGAGCACCTAATATGAGCAACAGGGAGCCGCTGGATCCAAGATGCAGCAGCACACACGAGGCCTGAATGTTTTATTTGCAAAAAACCTTGTAGAGTATGGAAATTGCGCATAATTACAAAAACTACTCCCAAGCCATTGGATCTCAGTTGCAACAACGTAAAAACTCATATCACCATAGCATCTAAGCTACGGGGTGGATGTGATATTCTATGTTGCTGTCATTTTTGTTCCTAAACTTGCAAAATACGTGCAACTCGTGCCGTTACTTGTCTAACCGCGCAAAGTGTTTGTTCAAAAAAACCCATCCTACACTGAAATATCGGAAGAACACATGGGGGTCCCACTTGTCATTGATTCATTTTGGACCTAAAACTAACAAATCTAAAAGACGAGATTCGAACAGGCAACCTGGACTACAAAGCGTAAGTCGATAGCCTGAAACAACAAAGGTTGTTGGCTTTGTCCCATAACTTGATTTTATACATTATTACGTTCAGTAGAGTAGAGGGAGTGGCTCATCAACATGTGCATGACTGTTGACTCACTTACTGGTGGGTCCCAGGTCTGTGATCTCTCTCTCCTCTCCATCGTCTAACCTTTAGACGCACGGGCACACACGAAGAGCTGCGCTAGCTTGCCATGGTGTTATTATAACTAAAAAAATCTTGGAAAATAGAAGAATCGCCTAGAACAAGAGATGTTGTGGCTGGTCGAGACAGAGCTAACCACACCTATCCTCCGTGCCACGTTAGCATGATGAAGCTGTGTGGCTAGTGGGTTGTTTTTGATCGACTGGCTGGGTCCCGAGGTTGAACCATAGGTAATACGTCTGATACAGTATATTTTTACACGCACATTTTTCCTCCATGCCGAGACGTGGCACACCCTACCGTACGGTTTCGGGGTCCTCCTGGGTGGTGCACGCATATATTCTTCCTTGCCAAGACGTGGGACACCCTACCACGAGTTTTATGGGTCCTCCTCGATCGTAGCACCGAAGAAAGTAAATGATTTGTCAAATCACAAAAGCCCACCTTTCCCGCCGAGTACATCAGTGAAGCACGGTGGATAGCTAGTTGGGCTAGTGCGACCGATTAGCTAGGCCACCTCCACATTTGTTTTTTGACCCCTTTTTTATCTCCTTGCCGGCAGGTAAATTTAAATATCCACCGCGGCGTTGCTCTGGTTTTTGGGTGCGGCAGACACGGCAGGAATTTTTATTTTTTGATTGACGGGAGCAGGCGCGACAGGATTTTAATTTTTTGATTAACGGGAGTAGGCGCGACAGAAATTAGTCATGATGAATCCGCCTATAAAACCCACTGCTCCCTGATGTGAAAAGTCGTCGACTGGTGTTTTCCCATGGTTAAAACCAAAAGATTCACCATGCTCCTCGGCTGGCTCCCTCCGCCTTCCCGTAAATTGCAATTCCTTTCATCTGTTTCACCCGCTTTGCTTCTCTCCCCATTGCTTCTACCTGGTGCCATTGCGACATAGCAGATCACGGAGTCTGAGGTGAGGCGCCCGACACAGGAGCTCCAGGCCAAGGATGCGGAGCTCAGGGCCAAGGATGAGCTCCGTGAGCTCAAGGATTTGAGGAGTGCCAAGCTCCTCCTTTATGTGCGGGAGTTCACGCAGCTTCAAAAGCGGCAGGCATCCACCACAAAGATGCACGAGGCGTTGACAGCATTGCTATAGAAAGCGAGAGATACGATAGGCCGTCAGGCGAGCCGGCTTGAGCGCGAGCGGGCCGATCATGACGAGGTCCAGGATTGCCTCAGCCACTTCGTTGACCATGTTTCCATGCACATGTTGTGGCTTCGTGATGCGTACCATCGTGCTAGCGCGACCATGTTGGCTGTCGGCTAAACCTGTTCAACCACCCAGTCGACTTCAACGAGTTGTGGCTTCCTGACCTGGTCTCCTTCTTCACCTATATCTCCGAGGAGCTGAGCCGTCTCCGCGCGATTGTTCGGGCGGAGCTGCATAAGGAGGGGTTGTGGGCTGCCGTCGCCATTGCCGCGCGAATCCTCTCAGGGCTCCGTCACCGGAATCCATTCGTGCCATTGGATGATGTCTTTGACAAGCTGGCTCCCGTCGACCGGGAGCGGGCTCTGCGGGCGGTTGCACCCTGCATCACCAACGTCGTGCGCCTCGAGAAGCAGAGGGACTTCAGTGGTGCTTAGGCGTCCTTTGCATGGGCATGTCAATGTCTCGGCGCAACTTGACCATTGGATCAAACTCAGACGGTGCGGATCAGTCATTGTAGCACAAAGTGTGTGGGTGTGTTTGATTGCATTCTCATCTCAATATAGTTGTTCCCTCTTCGTGCATGCTCATATCAGCACCCCTCTTCATGCATGCTCGTGGTGTATTTGTGTTAACCTACTAGTGTGGACTCATGCACCCTTCACGCACTCTGTCAAACACCCAAAAGTGGGTCGAGAAGGGAACTTTTGCTCCCATCGCGTGCACCCTTCATACACCCTAACTAACACTGATTCATGCTTCATATGGTTCATGTTCCGTGGAGTATTGTAGCACCGTACTCTCCGTGCGCTTTAGACCTAGTTCTGTTAACATTGATCTCACCATTCATTCTTGACCGGACAATCAAAAAAGGCGTACCATGTTGCATTACTGTTCATATAGTTGACATGCGCACAACATCATTTGTTATTGTCATATCTTACTACACTAGCAACAAGATTATGTAGTACTAACGGATGAACCACTACACATGCCATAGTAGGATCACTATGTAAGTTCAAGTGGCTGCCGTGTTTCGCACTCCTCCGTCGTAGGGTGGAAATGCTTGTTGTAATCATTTGCTCTCCATAAAAACAGTGTACACACTCTACCGTGCCGATCCTCCTCGACGGTCGTCGAGAACCTTGCTACTCACTTCCACCGACATGTGGGACAGCCATCATCGGTGTCCACTATCCATGCACTAAATTACTCCGTAGTAGAGTGCCCACCTACATGGTAGACTATCCTGATCTAAGCGCCGTAGTAATGCCCAATGAGCCGTCAAATCACAAAATCCCCTCCTTTCCAGCAGTAAGTTGGACGGACAAAGCAACCATCATTTCACTCTTCTCCCTTAGCTTCCTCTCTTGAAGAAAAGCCCAACTCGCTTATCTCTCGTCTTGTTCCTCATTTCTTTGAGAAAACCTAAACCTGCTTCTGCCATTGTTCTTCTCTCCCAAAGAAGGAAAGGTGAGCGCATCAATGGTGTTGATTCTAGACAAGGCCCGGTCTTGCAACCTCGAGACTGATCCTATAACTCCCTCTCTGTTCTTCTTTTGGGTTTGTAATTATGGTTTCCTTTCTTTTATTTCTATTTGACAGCTTCTTGATAGATGCTGGAACACCGGCCGAAGTGATGTCTATGGCTCTGGCCAAAACCGTCGAGGCTCATGGTACCAAGAAGCAAAGCACCCCGTCGAGACTACCGCATACAAGCTCAAAGCCATCACCCTGTCCAAGCCCCCCTCTCCAGGATCCCTCATTAAGCAAGTCCAGGTAATATCTCTTCTTGACGATCTTTTTCTCGATCTTGATCGTGTTTTTTCATCTAACACACAGTACTAGTACTAGGAGTACAACATTCTGGGTGATCTTGCATGTGGTTTTTGTGTGCCAAATAACGGTTCTAAATTCCTCTTTTGACCGAAACATGCGAGAGGTTGACACTAATTTTTCTTATAGATTACTTTCAACTACTTTCTGAACATCAATGCTACCTTTGAAGACAGTATATTTGCCTCAGTAACTTGTGTTATGGATATTGCAAGTAATCCCTCTACTCTCATGCCTGTGAAGACATGTTCTAGTGTCTTTGTTCACTCATTTCTATGCGTATATGTAGTCATATATGGAGTAAAATATCGAAAATCATCTTGTACTTATGAACAGAGGTAGTAATAATATACTTGGTTTCAGTTTGAATTAGAACCAGGTCCGCGGTGGAGATGAAGTTCTCAAAGTCATGCCATGTGAACTGGAAGACCTGAGGATGAGTTCTACTGCTAAACTATTCAGCTGCTGTGTCCTTGTCGCCATGTGTCCTGAACTAGTGTTTTCATGTAGCATTGTTGTCAGGCGTGTTCTTGAGGCTGTACTTGACCACAACAATTTCCTGGTTGTGCCTTCGATTATGAATGGTATGGTTCTTGTAAAGCTTCCCAACAAAATCTGATGCGGACTGTCTTCATCGTCATGTTTATGAGTGGAAAGACCATTCTGTTAGGTTCTCCAAGGTTGACGAGATGGTGATGGTGCAGGTAGACATCTCTCATGAAGTCCGTGGCCTAGTTAGTTATGCGGGGTTCATCCCGTAGGTCGGTGGGAAGAAATAGTTTGCAGAGTTTAATTAGTGAAACTTTGCTTGTCTGTAGTAAGTACTATTGTTCTGTACTTGATTTGTGTGTGTGAACCCTGTATTGTTTAGTACTACCGCTTTTGGTGTGTGGTGAGTCCTGAGAACAATCTATGTTAATGTCTGTACACTCAATTCGATCTGTATATTTTGAAGTATCCAGATCATCTTTTTTGTGAGGACGGTTTCTCAATTATGGTTACACTCCAATATCTGTATGCATTACAGGGTTTATCGCACCCACCAAGATTTCTAGTCCCATGGATGTTCGGTCCATATGATTTGTCACGACCTTTGGACTGTCCTGCTTGTGGGAGTAGTTTGGGGCCCTGCATGCCACACGTAGTTGGACGATCAATCTTCTGTTTAGTACTTCAACATAGTGATTTCCTGGTAAGGATTCACTTGTGTCAAATCAAGTAAATCTTATCGATTTACTGTCTAAATCTTATTGATTCAATGTCAAGTTTTCTAACTTGTGCTGCAATTTTATGATGCAAGATTTGCCATGTGACATTCATCACAGAATAAACCGTTCGGTTTGGTCTAGATGGTTATTTTTGCAGGTTTCACTTCTTATGCCGTGTCAGTAACAAAGGCACTGTCCATCACTTATATTACTGGAAACAATTGGATAGTCTGTTGTCTGAGTACAAGCTAAAACCCTATGATGAACTGTAGTTTGGTTTAACAAACACGGCACAATTAGTTCTTCTCGCGCTTGAAAGAAATGAAGAAAAAGACTGGATAACATTCACAGAGCCTAGTCAAGTTAGAAAGCTAATCATAGCACACCAGACACGATCGCTGCTGTCTCGCACATCGGTACCACCTTCAGCAACGGATCGAGCACTGGCACCTTCTCCGACGGCACTTGCTCTAGCACTGACAGCGGCAGCAGCTCAGTCTGATCTAGCTGAAGATTTGGTGCCGACCGCGTCAGTGAATCAGGCTGATCTACCGGAGGATCATGCATCGACATCGGCACCTGCTCCGACACCGGCACTAGCTCTACAAGGAGCACCATCTCCGACAGCAGCAGCGGCACTACCAGTCGCACCGTCACGGGCACCAGCAACGGCTCTGCCACCTGCACCAACACTTGCACTTGCATCTGCTCTGCCCCATGCAGCGGCAACGGAACCAGCAGTTGCACCGACAACAGACTGGGCTGCAGTTCGCACTGCATATACCGAAGTCCTTACAAAAACCGACATCTCCACCTTCTTGGTAAGCATTGGCCGCCCAAGTGCTTCGTTATTTTTTCTTTCCATGTTGTTTTAGATGATTCACTGTGTTGATCTAACTGTTTGTGTATGTCTTCTTGTTTGCAAACAGAGAATTCCTAGAGCAACGAGGGAGTCGTTCAACAATCCGGGCTAGCATGGCGAAGTTTCTCTTACCATGCGCAGCCTTGGTGTGATTGAACCTGCTCAATATATCATAAGTACAAATGATGGTCGCATGATGATTGATGCTAAAGGATGGTCAAGGTTCAAATATAAATCATATCTTGCGGTAGGGGATGATGTCAAAATCAAAATTTCTCGGCAAGGAGAGTTGGTTCAAATCAACTTCGAAATTCTTCAGTAGTAGCACACAACTGCCGAACTGATCTATCTTCGAAGAGATTTTGATGTAATAATCTGGCATGGTGAAACAAGTGTCATGTGTGTATAAGTAGTATGACAGTATTCTTTATCACGTAGTATATCGTTGATAGAATTGCAACTCTAATCGCTGGTTAGGAACTATTGTTCGATTTCATTCTAACAGTTGATGTGCTTTATTCAATTTTGTGTATTCACCTTGCGACAACATTGAAAACTAGCACTGTACCAATTGCTTGCAATATGAAAAGCGTTGAGGTAGAATACACGGGCCCCCAAACATGCAGGCCCACTGGCCTGTGGCCCAAAGTCTAGAACCGTGAGCCTGTCCGAGTAATATATTCTTAGCTGAACCCCCATATTATGTTATACTAGCAAGATACCCGTGCGTTGCACGTAACATCTAGATGCATTTGTATGAGTAGTTTATCTTGTGAGAGAAAAGGATGAACAAGGGAAGGCCTTATTTGCAAATGTGGAGAGGTGTGTGGGTACCTTTTTGCAAAATTGACATAGTTTCCTTCCTATCCGTCAGATATAAATAGGACGTTCTATATTGCAAGATGGTAGGCACACCATCATCACCAACTCTGTTTTTGATAATTATATATGTTATTATATTCTCCTTGATTTTTCTTGTGTATAAAGTTTAGATATAAAAGTTTTTTATATTTCTTTGCATAGGGAGTATCTCTCTGTCAAAAATATATGTATATGTAACTAGTTACTCCTGCCTTTCTACTTCCTTTTGCTGATATGTGGGGCATCCGGCAATGGGGTCCACGTGCCATGCACCAAATTAGAGTGCACAACTGCATGGTAGAGTCACCTCGGTCGTAGCGCCGCAGTAAGGCCCAATGAGCCGTCAAATCACAAAAAACCCCACCTTTCCAGCTTTAGCAGTAAGCTGGATGAAGGAAGCAACAATATTCCACTGGGCCTGAATCCCCTTCTCCCTCGTCTGCTTGTTCAGAGAAAATCCCCACTCGACGATTGCATTGGGTTTTCTCATGGAGAGCTAGGTACGAATTCTTCATCCATCCCCGATAAATCCAAGTCCCTTGGTCACGGGTAGTCCTAGGATAGTAGCCGCCACCGTTGATACATTTTTCTTCCTATTGAATCTGGTGTGTTTCATTTGCAGTGCCCAAAGTGCGAGGACCCTACAAGTTTCTACGCCCTCGGCAAGATGCCACACTTGTTCCTTCTCATCCTAACACAGGATTTTAAAACACGCATAGTATGTTCCTAGAATCCTCTTTTCTATCCGGGAGGGTGGGGTTTCTTTAACATGTTGTAAGCTAATTTGGAAATTTGGATTGCTATATTTTGATAAAAGGTACTAGTACCATGGTCAACACTGATGTGAATGAGGAAATTATTTCTAAATTTGGATAAGGAATACATTGTGTTCTTATATTATTTTTCCTGTAGTGCATTCCTTGCTCTGCCACAACACATGTACTCAAGATGCTCGGCCTAGCCATAACTGAATACACCATTTTAATGGTCACATCGAAGACAACCCATTGATATAAGTTCCTAGTTGGGTTCATGAACCAAGAAGATCGCTGCTTTTTTATGGCCAAACTTGGATAAACTTTCTCAAGTGTTACAGACTGAAAGTTGGCGCACAAATGTTGATGGAAATAGCAGAACCTGGTCTCATCTTCACTGTGATCTTCCACCCCAATGTCGTTCCAATTGTTCATCCATGTTAGTTTTGTATCTGGTTCTCGCTTGTTGCCTCGACTACTTCTTAATCTACCCATTCTGTCTAACTAATCACAATTTAACTTTAGAAGTAGCAACGAATATCTCACGAAGATGCTACTTCGAACTAATATTTCTTCTAATTGGTGGCACATGTAGGTTTTTTCAAAGTTAAGCAGGCTACTCGTTTGTTATTCTATAAGAACTCGACTGTTACTGATGGCACTGAAGTTGACAGGGACGACATCCCCAAGTTCCTACACTTTATTGATCGTCTTGAGGACCTTGTGGGGTGTTTCAATGGTGGAAGGCCACGTGGGATATGTGTGCCACTGCTACACTTGTTGAACAGGTCCAACTGTGTCGAGAAACTTATGGTATGAGTTGTTTTCTGTTATATATGTTGTTTCTAAACTCTTGCTTATACACAGTTTTACAGCTGTGATCTTGAAACAGAAACTGTCCAATTCTATTGTTCCTATATAGATGCCTGACCATGGTCGGGTCAGACTTGCGCTTGGTCACAACATGATTTTTATGTTGACCTACTCCATTCCCTTGGAGGTAAAAATATACTTATTCATGGGCGGTCTCAAATAACGAAGGCCCGTCCATCTTGGAGAATAGGACAAAAGGTTATGTTCGTGCTTTTCCATGGCTTTAAAGTGAATATCCTATTTATTGACCAGATTGCAAGATGAAGCCGCTTTCAGAAGGTTGTGGATGCGCGGGGTGATGCCTGGGCCTTGTCCTGGGGCTTGGCTGCCTCACCCTTGGTTAACTGTAGGCAAAGTAGCATTGTTCAAGGCGTGCTTTGTACGGTTGAACCTATATAAGTACTCATACTGCTTTCAGCAATGGTTGTTAAGTGCCCCTGCTGGTTTCAGTTAAGGTTGTTAAGTACTTCTGCTGCTTTTACAGTCTATCGTGTTTCTTCAGTCTTGTCTTCCTCCAGCCACCAAAACCAAACCAGTGCCGGCGGGGCCGCCTGCTTCCACCTCCCACAGCTGGTTGTGCCTCAGCGCACGCATCATCGCCCCACCGTCTCCTAAATCGTTAATGCCAATGTCCGAGGCCTCGCCATCGTCCTCCGCATGCTTTGGTGATCGCCGTGGTGCTTCCCTCTCGCGTTGTTAACATGGTCAACAAACAAGAGGAATCGGGAGAGGACTGTACATGGAAAGGATGACAGTAGGGGCCCACCATGTCCATGGCCGTACGCAAGGAAGTTCCTCATTTTTTGCTATATATACTCCATTGTCAGCGTATGGAAAAAGAAAATGCTTCCTCCTAGTGGTTTCCTGACTTCTAGGACACACGACATTGTCAGCGTATATAGTTAATAGACAAGAGAACAACACAATATCGGCTGACACCTCGGACATAGCTGCTCATGCAGTATTTTTTTGTTATTGTTGAGGCAGAGCAGGGTTTCAACTAGGCTGCGACACGTCTCCAACGTATCTACAATTTTTGATTGTTCCATGCTATAATATTACCTCTTTTGGATGTTTATGGGCTTTACTTTACACTTTTATATCATTTTTAGGACTAACCTACTAACCGGAGGCCCAACCCGAATTGCTATTTTTTTTGCCTATTTTCAGTGTTTCAAAGAAAAGGAATATCAAACGGAGTCCAAATGGAATGAAACCTTCGGGGGCAATCTTTCTGGAACAAACGGAATCTAGGAGACTTGGAGTGGACGTCAAGAAGCAGCCGAGGCGGCCACGAGGGTGCAAGGCGCGCCCTAGGGGAGTGGACGTGCCCCCACCCTCATGGGCCCCTCGTGGGTCCCCTGACCGACTTCTTTCGCCTATATATACTTGCATACTCACAAGACATCCAGGAGCACCACAAAACCCTATTTCCACCACCGCAACCTTCTGTATCCGCAAGATCCCATCTTGGAGCCTTCACCGGTGCTCTGCTGGCGGGGGAATGAATCACGGAGGGCTTCTACATCAACACCATAGCCTCTCCGATGAGTTGTGAGTAGTTTACCCTAGACCTTCGGGTCCATAGTTGCTAGCTAGATGGCTTCTTCTCTCTCTTCGAATCTCAACACAAAGTTCTCCTCGATCTTCTTGGAGATCTATTCGATGTAACTCTTTTTGCGGTGTGTTTGTCGAGATCCGATGAATTGTGGTTTATGATCAAGTTTATCTATGAGAAATATTTGAATATCCTCTAAAATTTTTTATGTATGATTGGTTATCTTTGCAAGTCTCTTCGAATTATCAGTTTGGTTTGCCCTACTAGATTGATCTTTCTTGCAATGGGAGAAGTGCTTAGCTTTGGTTCAATCTTAGCTCAGGGGCAGCAAGGCACGTATTGTATTGTTTCCATTGAGGATAAAAAGATGGGGTTTATATCATATTGCTTGAGTTTATCCCTCTACATCATGTCATCTTTCCTAATGCGTTACTCTATTTTTTATGAACTTAATACTCTAGATGCATGCTGCATAGCAGTCGATATGTGGAGTAATAGTAGTAGATGCAGGCATGAGTCGGTCTACTTGTTGCGGACGTGATGCCTATATACATGATCATGCCTAGATATTCTCATAACTATGCACTTTTCTATCAATTGCTCGATAGTAATTTGTCCACCCACCGTAATACTTATGCTATCTTGAGAGAAGCCACTAGTGAATCCTATGTCCCCGGGTCTATCTTTTTTATCGTATAAGTTTCCAATCTACTTTATTTTGCAATCTTTACTTTCCAATCTCTATCATAAAAATACTTAAAATATTTATCTTATCTTATTATCTCTATCAGATCTCACTTTCGCATGTTACCGTGAAGGGATTGACAACCCCTTTATCGCGTTGGTTGCGAGGTTCTTGTTTGTTTGTGTAGGTACGAGGGACTTCCGCGGAGCCTCGTACTGGATTGATACCTTGGTTCTCAAAAACTGAGGGAAATACTTACGCTACTTTGCTGCATCACCCTTTCCTCTTCAAGGGAAAACCAACGCAGTGCTCAACAGGTAGCAAGAAGGATTTATGGCACCGTTGCCGGGGAGGTCTTCTCACAAGTCAAGACATACCAAGTACCCATCACAAACTCATCTCCCTCGCATTACATTATTTGCCATTTGCCTCTCATTTTCCTCTCCCCCACTTCACTCTTGTCGTTTTATTTGCCTTCTCGTTTCCGTTCGCCTCTCTTTCGCTTGCCTCTTGTGTGCTTCTGTGTTGGATTGCTTGTCACGATGGCTCAAGATAATACTAAATTGTGTGACTTTTCCAATACCAATAATAATGATTTCCTTAGCACACCGATTGCTCCTCTTAATGATGCTGAATCTTGTGAAATCAATGCTGCTTTGTTGAATCTTGTTATGAAAGATCAATTCTCCGGCCTTCCTAGTGAAGATGCCGCTACTCATCTAAACAACTTTGTTGATTTGTGTGATATGCAAAAGAATAAAGACATGGACAATGATATTGTTAAATTGAAGTTATTTCCGTTTTCACTTAGAGATCGTGCTAAAACTTGGTTTTTGTCTTTGCCTAAAAATAATATTGATTCATGGAATAAGTGGAAAGATGCTTTTATCTCTAAGTATTTTCCTCCCGCTAAGATCATCTCTCTTAGAAACGATATTATGAATTTTAAGCAACTTGATCATGAGCTTGTTGCCCAATCTTGGGAGAGAATGAAATTAATGATCTCAATTGGCCTACACATGCTTTGAATTTATGGATGATCATACAATTTTTTTATGCCGGATTGAATTTTGCTTCTGGAAATCTTTTAGATTCGGCCGCGGGAGGCACTTTTATGGAAATCGCTTTAGGAGAAGCTACTAAACTCCTAGATAATATTATGGTTAATTATTATCAATGGCACACCAAAAGATCTACTAGTAAAAAGGTTCATGCGATAGAAGAGATTAATGTTTTGAGTGGAAAGATGGATGAACTTATGAAATTGTTTTACTACTAAGAGTGCTCCTATTGATCCTAATGATATGCCTTTGTCTACTTTGATTGATAATAATAATGAATCTATGGATATGAATTTTGTTGGTAGGAATAATTTTGGAAACAACGCGTATAGAGGAAATTTTAATTCTAGGTCGTTTCCTAGTAGTTCCTCTAATAATTATGGTAATTCCTACAACAACTCTTATGGAAATTTTAATAAGATGCCCTCTTATTTTGAGAATAGTGTTAAAGAATTTATGATCTCTCAAAAGAATTTCAATGCTTTGCTTGAAGAAAAATTGCTTAAGATTGATGAATTGGCTAGGAACGTGGATAGAATTTCTCTTGATATTGATTCTTTGAAACTTAGATATATTCCACCTAAGCATGATATCAATGAGTCTCTCAAAGCCATGATAATTTCCATTGATGAGTGCAAAGAAAGAACCGCTAGGATGCGTGCTAAAAAAGATTGCTTTGTAAGAGCGTGTTCTTCTAGTTTCCATGAAAATAATGATGAAGATCTAAAAGTGATTGATGTGTCTCCTATTAAATCTTTGTTTTGAAATATGAATATTTATAATTATGGGATTGTATATGAGTCAACTTTAGTTAAAAGGCGTCCCAATGATTCAGAGTTTTTAGATCTTGACGCTAAAATTGGTAAAAGTGGGATTGGAGACATCAAAACTTTACATAGCAATGAACCCACTATTATGGATTTCAAGGAATTTAATTATGATAATTGTTCTTTAATATATTATATTTCCTTGTTGCAATCCGTGTTAAATTCCCCTCATGCTTATAGTCACAAAAAGCTTTTACTAAACATATCGTTGATGCTTTGATGCAATGTTATGAGAAAAAACTTGAATTGGAAGTTTCTATCACTAGAAAACTTTATGATGGGTGGGAACCTACTATTAAAATTAAAATTAAAGATGATGAATGCTATGCTTTGTGTGATTTGGGTGCTAGTGTTTCCACGATTCCAAAAACTTATGTGATGTGTTAGGTTTCCATGAATTTGATGACTGTTCTTTAAACTTGCACCGTGCGGATTCCACTATTAAGAAACCTATGGGAAGTATTAATGATGTTCTTATTGTTGCAAACAGGAATTATGTGCCCGTATATTTTATCATTCTTGATATAGATTGCAATCTTTCATGTCGTATTATTCTTGGTAGACCTTTCCTTAGAACGATTGGTGTAATTATTGATATGAAGGAAGGGAATATTAGATTCCAATTTCCAGTAAGGAAATGCATGGAACACTTTCCTAGAAAGAAGATCAAATTACATTATGAATCTATTATGCGAGCCATTTATGAATTGAATACCAAAGATGGCAATACTTAGATCTATTCTCGCTTTTATGCCTAGCTAGGGGCGTTAAACGATAGCGCTTGTTGGGAGGCAACCCAATTTTCTTTTTCTTCCTTGTTTTTTGTTACTCTTTAGTAATAAATAAATCTTCTAGCCTATGTTTATATGTGGTTTTATGTTTTAATTAGTGTTTGTGCCAAGTAGAACCTAGAGGATCATCTTGGGTGAAAGTTAATTTAACCTTACTGAAAAACAGAAACTTTTGCACGCACGAGAATCATTTTAATAAATCACAGAAACGTGCTTTGGACTTGATTCTTTTTGAAATAGATCAAGAGACAAATTGCCTAGGACTTCCTATTTTTGTAGGATATTCAGAGTTCCATAAGTATTCGAAAGTTACAGATTGCTACAGACTATTCTCTTTTTGATAGATTCTATTTTCCGTGTGTTGTTTGCTTATTTTGATGAATCTATGGCTATTATCGGGGTGTATGAACCATAAAGAAGTTGGAATATATTAGGTTTAACACCAATATAAATAAATAATGAGTTCATTACAGTACCTTAAGTGGTGGTTTTTCTTTCGTGCACTAACATAGCTCATGAGATTTCCTGTTAAGTTTTGTGTTGTGAAGTTTTCAAGTTTTGGGTAAAGATTTGATGGACTATGGAATAAGGAGTGGCAAGAGCCTAAGATTGGGGATGCCCATGGAACCCCAAGATAATCCAAGGACAACCAAAAGCCTAAGCTTGGGGATGCCCCGGAAGGCATCCCCTCTTTCATCTTCGTCTATCGGTAACTTTACTTGGAGCTATATTTTTATTCAGCACATGATATGTGTTTTGCTTGGAGCGTCTTGTATGATATGAGTCTTTGCTTTTTAGTTTACCACAATCATCCTTGCTGTACACACCTTTTGGGAGAGACACACATGAATTGGAATTTATTAGAATACCCTATGTGTTTCGCTTATATCTTTTGAGCTAGATAGTTTTGCTCTAGTGCTTCACTTATACTTTTTAGAGCACGGCGATGGTTTTATTTTGTAGAAATAATTGATCTCTCATGCTTCACTTATATTATTTTGAGAGTCTTTTAGAACAGCATGGTATTTGCTATGGTTATAAAATTGGTCCTAATATGATGGGCATCCAAGTTGGGTATAATAAAAACTATCATAGGAAGTGAATTGGATGCTACGATCAATTTGATGCTTGATAATTGTTTTGAGATATAAAGGTGGTAATGTTAGGGTCATACTAGTTGGGTAATTATGAAATTGAAAAATACTTGCGTTGAAGTTGGCAAGTCCCATAGCATGCACGTATAGTAAAAGTTGTGTAACAAATTTGTTGCATGGGATGCTCTTTTGATTGCCTTCCTTATGTGCGGAGGTTAGGGGCGTGCGATGGTTAACTCCTACCAACCTCCCCCCTAGGAGCATGCGTAGTATTAGTTTGCTTTGAGGGCTAATAAAACTTTTGCAATAAGTATATGAGTTCTTTATGACTAATGTGAGTCCATGGATTATACACACTCTTACCCTTCCATCATTGCTAGCCTCTTCGGTACCCTGCATTGCCCTTTCTCACCTTGAGAGTTGGTGCAAACTTCGCCGGTGCATCCAAACCCCGTGATACGATACGCTCTATCACACATAAACCTCCTTATATCTTCCTCAAAACAGCCACCATACCTACCTATTATGGCATTTCCATAACCATTCCGAGATATATTGCCATGCAACTTTACACCGTTCCATTTATTATGATACGTTTCATCATTGTCATATTGCTTTTGCATGATCATGTAGTTGACGTCGTATTTGTGGCAAAGCCACCTTGCATAATTTTTCATACATGTCACTCTTGATTCATTGCCCATCCCGGTACACCGCTAGACGCATTCATATAGAGTCATATCTTGTTCAAGTATCGAGTTGTAATTCTTGAGTTGTAAACAAATAGGAGTGTGATGATCATCATTATTAGAGCATTATCCCTTATAAAAATAGAAAGGCCAAAAAAAGAAAGGCTAAACGAAAAAAGAGAAGAAAAAAAGAAAGGCCAAAAAAGGCCCAAAAAAGGGGGCCAATGTTACTATCCTTTTCCACACTTGTGCTTCGAAGTAGCACCATGATCTTCATGATAGAGAGTCTCTTATGTTGTCACTTTCATATACTAGTGGGAATTTTTCATTATAGAACTTGGCTTGTATATTCCAACGATGGGCTTCCTCAAAATGCCCTAGGTCTTTGTGAGCAAGCAAGTTGGATGCACACCCACTTAGTTTCTTTTGTTGAGCTTTCATACATTTATAGCTCTAGTCCATCCGTTGCATGGCAACCCTACTCCTCATGTTGACATCAATTGATGGGCATCTCCATAGCCCATTGATTAGCCTCGTCAATGTGAGACTTCCTCCTTTTTTTGTCTTCTCCACACAATCTCCATCATCATATTCTATTCCACCCATAGTGTTATATCCATGGCTTATGCTCATGTATTGCGTGAGAGTTGAAAAAGGCTGAAGCGCATTAAAAAGTATGAACCAATTGCTTGGCTGAAACTGGGGTTGTGCATGATGGGAGTATTTTGTGTGATTAAAATGAAGCATAGCCTAACTATATGATTCTGTAGGGATGAACTTTCTTTAGCCATGTTATTTTGAGAAGACATGATTGCTTTGTTACTATGCTTGAAGTATTACTATTTTTATGTCAATATGAACTTTTATTTTGAATCATTTGGATCTGAACATTCATGCCACAATAAAGAAAATTACATTGAGAAATATGCTAGGTAGCATTCCACATCAAAATTCTGTTTTTATCATTTACCTACTCGAGGATGAGCAGGAATTAAGCTTGGGGATGCTTGATACGTCTCCAACGTATCTATAATTTTTGATTGTTCCATGCTATTATATTACCTGTTTTGGATGTTTATGGGCTTTACTTTACACTTCTATATCATTTTTGGGACTAACCTACTAACCGGAGGCCCAACCTGAATTGCTGTTTTTTTGCCTATTTTAGTGTTTCGAAGAAAAGGAATATCAAACGGAGTCCAAACGGAATGAAACCTTCGGGAGCGATCTTTTTGGAACAAACGCAATCCAGGAGACTTGGAGTGGACGTCAATAAGCAGCCAAGGCGGCCACGAGGGTGCAAGGCACACCCTAGGGGGGTGGGCGCGCCCCCACCCTCGTGGGCCCCTCATGGCTCCCCTGACCGACTTCTTTTGCCTATATATAGTTGCATACCCTGAAAACATCCAGGAGCACCATGAAACCCTATTTGCACCGCCGCAACCTTCTGTATCCACGAGATCCCATCTTGGAGCCTTCATCGGTGCTCTGCCGGCGGGGGAATCGATCACGGATGCTTCTACATCAAAACCATAGCCTCTCCGATGAGTTGTTAGTAGTTTACCACAGACCATCGGGTCCATAGTTATTAGCTAGATGGCTTCTTCTCTCTCTTTGAATCCCAATACAAAGTTCTCCTCGATCTTCTTGGAGATCTATTCGATGTAACTCTTTTTGCGGTGTGTTTGTCGAGATCTGATGAATTGTGGGTTTATGATCAAGTTTATCTATGAGAAATATTTGAATCTCCTCTGAATTCTTTTATGTATGATTGGTTATCTTTGCAAGTCTCTTCGAATTATCAATTTGGTTTGGCCTACTAGATTGATCTTTCTTGCAATGGGAGAAGTGCTTAGCTTTGGGTTCAATCTTGCGGTGTCCTTTCCCAGTGACAGCAGGGGCAGTAAGGCACGTATTGTATTGTTGCCATCGAGGATAAAAATATGGGGTTTATATCATATTGCTTGAGTTTATCGCTCTACATCATGTCATCTTGCCTAATGCGTTATCTGTTCTTATGAACTTAATACTCTAGATGCATGCTGGATAGTAGTAGGTGTAGGCAGGAGTCGGTCTACTTGTTACGGATGTGATGCCTATATACATGATCATGCACTACAAAAAAAAGACACATCCATGAAATTTTGGGCCGAACGAATTTTTTCTGTCATACTTATGACACTTCTATGACGACAATTGTGACAAAACACGGTATCATCATAGATGTGGTGGGCTCCTACTTCTATGACAAAAAATCATGACAGAAAATGGGCTTTTCGTCCTGGGCGGGCCGGAGATGCAGTTGCATGACATTCTTTGGGCCGTCCATGATGGAAAAAACCGTGGTAGAAGCAAGGGCGAGGAAAATTTTGGGAGTTCCCGGTTGTACGATGGGTGGTCCGAGGCCGCGTGTTGCGCGTTTCTCTCATACACGTACGCGCGTGTGTGTGAGGCGCTGGCTCTAACTGAACCCGAGCGAGGCGTTGGGCTCTAACTGAACCCGAGCGATTGCACTGCTGGCTACGCGTTACTGAACCCGAGCGATCGATCGATGGCTGTTAACTGAACCCGATCAAGCGATTCCTTCGCTGCTGGTGCTGACTAAAGCCGATGGATTGGATGAACAGTGAGTGTTGCGGGGGGGGGGGGTGGATGAACAGTGAGCGGTGGGGTTGGATGAAGGACCCCGTGGCATTGCCTATGGATGAACAGGACGACCCTGTGGAGGGCCAGATGAACAGTAGACGGTGGAGGGGTGCCCGTGGAGGGGTGGTTGAACAGTAGTCAGTGGAGTAGTATGCGGTGGAGGGTGGATGAACAGCAGCCCGTGGAGGCTGGAGGAGGTCGACGGTAGCCCGTGGTGGCTGGAGGAGATCGACAATGGAGATGAATAGTATCCCGTGGAGTCCCATTTTGCAGTACGCCACACCCCTCCCGATGAATAGGACCCCCATTTCGACCGTAGAGCTCCAACACAAGTCTGTTTCGTCCGTTTTGCGGTACGCCAGACCCCTCCCGATCAACAGAACCCCCGTTTCGACCGTAGGAGGCCCGTTTCCTCCGTTTTGCGGTACGCCAGACCCCTCCTGATGAACATGATGCCGTTTCGAACGTGGCCGGTCGAACACAAGGCCGTTTCCTCTGTTCTGCGGTAGGCCATGCCTCATTTCCATCACATGTTCCGTCCAAGCCGATTGGCTCCCACGAGTTTCGTTGCCTCCCGATGAACACAGCGCATTCCGTTGCCTCCCCATGAACACGACGCATTCTGTTGCCTCCCCATGAACACGACGACGACGCTATTTCTCCATTCCGACCAAACCATGTACACGAGCCCTGGCCGTACGTATGCGCGAGTAGGCGTTCGAGACCCCGCCCATATGTACGTACGTGGCCGTATTTTCTTTCTTGCACCCCGGCCGTTGTACGTACGTGTACATGCTACATGCGCGCCTCTACTATGACACGTGCACGCCTCTACTACGACATGTGTGGTGCCTCTACATCCACTAGTATGTACGTACACGTTCGCGACCAGAATGACAACACTACGTACGCTTCGACCAGGTAGGTCCCCACCGTCAAGCACTTCCTTGCATGCGAAGATGTAGCTGGTGGGTCCCAGCAGTCAGGGGGCGAATCGTTTTTTCGGACGCACTTCCTTGCGTGCGAAGATGTAGCTGGTGGGTCCCAGCAGTCAGGGGGGCAAATCATTCTTTTGCCCGGACGCACTTCCTTGTGTGCAAAGATGTAGCTGGTGGGTCCCAGCAGTCAGGGGGCGAATCGTTTTTTTGCCCAGGCACACTTCCTTGCATGCGAAGGTGTAGCTGGTGGGTCCCAGCAGTCAGGGGGAAACAGTTTTTCACGAAATACGGTGGCCCGTTCGGTGGGTCCCTGCTGTCAGGTGGAGGAATATTTATTTTGCGCGTAATAAGGAGGCACTTCCTTGCGGCTGCCGTGGACCTAGCTGTCAGCCTCTCCACGTACAGTACTCTTCCGATGAAAGTCGGTCATTGAGCACATTGACCACGCCGCGCCGAGAGCACCACGGCGGTGGATGACGGCGAGGCCTAGGAAGGAGACGACACGGAGCCAGGGAAGACGCGGCAGTGGATGCCCACGCGTAGAGACGTATGAGGGTGCATTCGTTCGGCTGTGGTGTGAGGCTGCCGTCACCGCAGAATAACATGGGGTGTGGGTGAGTGGAGGGATGGCCTGGCCAGCGGCTGGAGCAGTAGGGGACGGTGAGGGCTCCACAGCATCATAGCCGGCCACGGGAGGCAGGAGCAGGCGGCACGACCGGCGCTGCTTTGGGCGGCTGGAGCAAGAAGACCAGAGGTTGAAGAAGCACGATGGCCGTTGGATGGACATCGTACGATCGCTGCAGCTAGAATCGTTCATATTGACTAAGTTGACAAAGCCCTCTGTCCCCGTCAACTTAGTGGGCCCACAAGTCAGCCTCCCACCAAGGTGGGTCCCAGCTAGCAAGGGAAGTATTCATTTTCTTCTGCTTAATAAGGAGGCACTTCTGGTGGGTCCGAGCTGACAGCGGGGGGAACATTTTTTCGCGAAATACGATGGCCCGTCTGGTGGGTCCCAGCAGTCAGGGGGCAAACGTTTTTTTCACAAAATATGGTGGCCCGTCCAGTGGGTCCCTGCTGTCAGTTGGAGGAATCATTATTTTTAGCATAATTAGGAGGCACTTCCTTGCCGCGGCCATGGACCCAGCTGTCAGACTCTCCATGTACAGTATACTTCCGATGGAAGTCATTCCTTGACCACGTTGACCACACCGCGTTCCGTTGCATGCATGTGTCCATGGGCATGGTGCGTCCCCACTGTCAGCCTCTCACGTACAGTCATCTTCCGATGACTCTCGGTTGTTGACCGTGTTGACCACACCATGCCGAGCGCACCCAGACTGGAATGACCCGGAGATGGGGAAGACGGGGCAATGGAGTCATAGATGGAGAGGAGTGGAAAACGACTGTTGAAGAAGGAGCATGACTGTTGGATTAACATCCAACGGTCCAGCTGCTAGAATCATTTGTTGATTAAGTTGACAAAGCCATGCGGTCACGTCCGCTTAGTAGGCCCACAAGTCAGCCACCAAATCTGACGGGACCCAGCTCTCAGCGGGATGAATAATTTTTTCGCAAAACAAGGAGGCACTTCCTTCGTGCGAAGATACAGCCGGTGGGTTCCAGCTGTCAGGTGGAGGAAACATTTTTTTCCAGCTTAATAAGGAGGAACTTTCCTTGCGTGCGACAATGGACCTCGTGGGTCCCAGCCGTCAGGCTCTCCACATACAGTCCTCTTCCGATGACTCTCGTTTGTTGACCATGCCGCACCGAGCATAGCGAGGCACTGGACGACGGCGAGGCCCCGGACGGGAATGACTCGGAGATGGGAAGACGAGGCAGTGGAGTCGCAGATTGAGATAAGGAGAAGGGTTATAACTCGTTCTGTTGTGGCGTGGGGCTGCAATCTATGGAGAATAACAGGAGGTGTCGAGGGGTGGAGGGATAGCCTGGCCAGCGGTGGGGTAGTGATACATCTCTAACGTATCTACTTTTCCAAAAACTTTTGCCCTTGTTTTGGACTCTAATTTGCATGATTTGAATGAAACTAACCCGAACTGACGCTGTTTTCAGCAGAACTGCCATGGTGTTGTTTATTGTGCAGAAAACAGAAGTTCTCGGAATGACCTGAAAATCCATGGAGATAACTTTTGGAAAATATAAAAAATACTGGCGAAAGAATCAAGGCCAGGGGCCCCACACCCTGTCCACGAGGGTGGGGGCGCGCCCTCCCTCTAGGCACGCCCCTGTCTCGTGGGCCCCCTAATACTCCACCGGCCTAAACTCCAACTCCATATATTCCGTTTTGCGGAGAAAAAACTCAGAGAGAAAGTTTCATCGTGTTTTACGATACGGAGCCGCCGCCAAGCCCTAATCTCTCTCGAGAGGGTAGATCTGGAGTCCGTTCGGGGCTTCGGAGAGGGGGATTTGTCGCCGTCATCATCATCAACCATCCTCCATCACCAATTTCACGATGCTCACCGCCGTGCGTGAGTAATTCCATCGTAGGCTTGCTGGACGGTGATGGGTTGGATGAGATTTACCATGTAATCAAGTTAGTTTTGTTACGGTTTGATCCCTAGTATCCACTATGTTCTCAGATTGATGTTGCTATGACTTTGCTATGCTTAATGCTTGTCACTAGGGCCCGAGTGCCATGATTTCAGATCTGAACCTATTATGTTTTCATGAATATATGTGAGTTCTTGATCCTATCTTGCAAGTCTATAGTCACCTATTATGTGTTATGATCCGACAACCCCGAAGTGACAATAATCAGGATATTTCTTGGTGATTACCGTAGTTTGAGGAGTTCATGTATTCACTATGTGCTAATGCTTTGGTCCGGTTCTCTATTAAAAGGAAGCCTTAATATCCCCTAGTTTCCACTAGGACCCCGCTGCCACGGGAGGGTAGGACAAAAGATGTCATGCAAGTCCTTTTCCATAAGCACGTATGACTATATTTGGAATACATGCCTACATTACATTGAAGAACTGGAGCTAGTTCTGTGCCACCCTATGTTATAGCTATTACATGAGGTATCGCATCCGACATAATTATCCATCACTGATCCAATGCCTACGAGCTTTTCACATATTGTGCTTCGCTTATTTACTTTTCCATTGCTACTGTTACAACTACTACAAAACTATTATCTTTACTTTTGCCACTGTTACCATTACTATCATACTACTTTGCTACTAAATATTTTGCTGCAGATACTAAGTTATCCAGGTGTGGTTGAATTGACAACTCAAATGCTAATACTTAAGAATATTCTTTGGCTCCCCTTGTGTCGAATCAATAAATTTTGGTTGAATACCCTATCCTCGAAAGCTGTTGCGATCCCCTACACTTGTGGGTTATCAAGACTAATTTCTGGCGCCGTTGCTGGGGAACATAGCTCTATTCTTTGAGTCACTTGGGATTTATATCTGTTGATCACTATGAGGAATTTGAAAGAAGGAAGAACCAAGATTTTTTCCTAAACTACGAGGGGAGGTAAGGAACTGCCATCAAGCTCTGCACTAGATTCTCCTTCTGTTTTGAGTAAGCTTGCGACACCTAAACCTGCTACTGCTATAAATTCTGATATGTTGCATGTTATTGATGATGCCACTTCTGCTATGCATGATAATTATGATGAAACTACTTCTGTGTGTTATACTACTTTGCCATTAGGTGAATTTCTTGATGAACAACTTGCTAGGGTTAGAAAGAATGAAATTATTGAAGATGCTATTATTGATGATAGTGATGATGAGTTCTCCCCCTGATTATGAATTACCTGTTGTTCCTGAGGGTTATGTTAAGAAGTTATTAGCTAAATGGAAGCAGCAATCTCTTAAAGCTAAAATGAAACCTGACCCCGCTTTTTCTACTTCACCTATGTGTGTTACTGAAAAGGATTATGAATTCTTTGTTGATCCTGAAATTATTACTTTGGTTGAATCTGATCCTTTTTATGGCCTTGAATCTGAAACTGTTGTGGCACATCTTACCAAGTTAAATGATATAGCCACCCTGTTTACTAATGATGAGAAGTCTCTCTATTTTTATATCGTTAAGATATTTCCGTTCTCATTAAAGGGTGATGCTAAAACTTGGTTTAATTCTCTTGAACCTGGTTGTGTGCGTAGTCCCCAGGATATGATTTATTACTTCTCTGCTAAATATTTCCCTACTCATAAGAAACAAGCTGCCTTGCGGGAAATATATAATTTTGTGCAAATCAAAGAAGAGAGTCTCCCACAAGCTTGGGGAGGCTTCTCCGATTACTTAATGCTTTGCCTGATCATCCTCTCAAGAAAAATGAAATACTTGATATCTTTTATAATGGACTAACCGATGCTTCCAAGGAATACTTGGATAGTTGTGTTGGTTGTGTTTTCAGGGAAAGAACAGTCGACAAAGCTGAATTACTATTGAATAATATGTTGACTAATGAAAATAATCGGACTCTTCCTGAGCCAATTCCTGAGGCAATTCCTGAACCAATTGAGCCAACTCCTGAGCCTATTCCTAAACCCACTCCGAAGAAGAGAGGTGTTTTATTTCTCAGTCCTGAAGATATGCAAGAGGCAAAGAAATCAATGAAAGAAAAAGGTATTAAAGCCGAAGATGTTAAGAAGTTACCTCCTATTGAAGAACTACATGGTCTTAATTTACCGCCTGTTGAAGAACCACATTGTCTTGATAACCCGACACTTGTAGTAAAGGTAAATTCTCTCTATAGATATGATAAATTTGAAATTTTATCTACTAAATTTCATAGCCCATGCTTAGATGAATTTGATGACTTTATGGCTAGACATGAAAGTTTTAATGCTTATGTTGGTAGAGAATTAAAGAATAATGCTTTCGAGATAGGCCGCTTGAGTATTATATGGCTAGAGTTAAAGGTGAACTTAAACTCATTAGCAAATATGCTTCTATGGTTACCACTCAAGCTGAGCAAGTACTTAAATCTCAAAGTGATTTGCTCGATGAATTAAATAATAAACATGACTTTGCTGTTAGAGTGGCTACTAGAGCTGGTAGAATGACTCAAGAACCTTTGTATCCTGAAGGCCACCCTAAGAGAATCGAGAAGGACTCTCAGATAAATAATTTAGAGGCACCTAGTTCTTCAAAGAAGAAAAAGAAAAATGATAGGACTTTGCATTCTTCTAGTGAACCTGTTATAGACACACCTGAGAATCCTAATGATATTTCTATTTCTGATGCTGAAACACAACCAGGTGAACATGAACCTAGTGATAATGTTAATGATAATGTTCATGTTGATTCTCAACCTAGAAAAAATAATGATGTAGAGATTGAACCTGCTGTTGATCTTGATAACCCACAATCAAAGAATCAACGTTATGATAAGAGAGATTTTATTGCTAGGAAGCACGGTAAAGAAAGAGAACCATGGGTTCAGAAACCCATGCCCTTTCCTCCTAAACCATCCAAGACAAAGGATGATGAGGATTTTGAGCGCTTTGCTGAAATGATTAGACCTATCTTCTTACTTATGTGCTTAACTGATATGCTTAAATTAAATCCCTATGCTAAGTATATGAAGGATATCATTACAAAGAAGAGAAAGATACCAGAAGCTGAAATTTCCACCATGCTTGCTAATTACACTTTCAAGGGTGGAATGCCAAAGAAACTTGGCGATCCAGGGGTACCAACTATACCATGCTCCATTAAAAGAAATTATGTTAGAATTGCTTTATGTGATCTTGTAGCTGGTGTTAGTGTTATGCCTCTCTCTTTATATCGTAGACTTGAATTGAATAAGTTGACACCTACTGAAATATCTTTGCAAATGGCTGATAAATCAACTGCCATACCTGTCGGTATTTGTGAGGATGTGCCTGTTTGTGGTTGCAAATGTCACTATCTTAACAGACTTTGTTATTCTTGATATTCCCGAGGATGATAGTATGTCGATTATCCTTGGTAGGCCCTTTTTGAATACTGCAGGGGATGTTATTGATTGCAACAAAGGCAATGCCACTTTTCATGTTAATGGTAATGAGCATACGGTACACTTTCCGAGGAAACAATCTCAAGTTCATAGCATCAATTCTATTGGAAAAATTCCAACTATCATTATTGAGGTTTTGAATTTCCTCTTCCTACTGTCAAGAAAAAGTATGATATTCTTATTGTTGGGGATGTTCATATTCCCGTTGAGGTAACTTAGTGTTATTCCAAATTTCTCCGGTTCCGTGTTATTCAGAATGAGTTTGTTAACAAGACTTGATCAACCTTATTAGTGAATTCATTTTGATAATCATGAGATGGATGAAACTAGAAGGCACAACCTTCTGTACCCTCTTTTTACTTTCTGTTATTTAGAATAAATAAAGCAAAAATACTATTATCTGTCTGTTTTCTGAATTCTCCGTGCAATAAAAAAAATATCCTGAAAATAAAAGTGCTCCAAATGCCCTGCAAAATTAGTATGATTTTTATGGATTATTTGAGCATTTTAGGCACTGAAAACACTGCAGGGGGGCAAGCACCTGGCCACGAGGGTGGAGGGCGCGCCCACAACCCCTGGGCGCGCCCCCTGTCTCATGGGCCCATGGTGGGCCCCCTCCACTTATTCCTGCACCCAAACACTCCATCTTATTCCCAAAAAATCCCCATCCAGCTCAAGCACGAGTTCTAGCTCATTTTGCTGCGGTTTTTGATCTCCATGCTCAAAGCTCCATTCACAAAACTGCTTTGGGAGATTGTTGCTTGATATGTGACTCCTCCATTGATCCAATTAGTTTTTGTTCTAGTGCTTTATTCATTGCAAATTTTTGCTGCATAGGTGATCCTATTCTTGAGCTTGCCTGTCAAATTTATGAGGTCCCAAGTAATTCTAATGCATGATATAGGCTCTAGGCACTTGTAGGAGTAGTTGCTACCAATCTTGTTTAGTTATATTCACTTTTATTTTGAAGTTACTAAAATTTTTAGAAATTTTCAGAAAAGGAATTATGTCTAGGAGAATGTACCAAGGTGGTTCCTCAATAAAGAAAGGACCCAGATGTGCTATGCGTGAGCAAGACGATGAACCACCAAGGGACGCGGAAGTGCGAGCTTGTGAGTGGCCATCACATGATTTTTTGGTCAATGCAGGCATCAAGGATGAATTTGACGCATATGTGCATAATGCCGATCTGGAGGACTTCTTACAAGATAAGTGTCCTCGGTACTATCAATTGAATGATTCATTTGCGAGAAGGTTTAAATACAAATCTTCACGTAATTCTCAGAGTGTCCTGTTTGATATTTATGATAAATCTTACACCATGGACTTAGAAGATTTTACAACTGCTTGCAAACTCCCGCAGTGGGGCAATGTTAATGACCCCCACAAATCTGAATATAAAGACTTTCTTGCTAGTATTACTGTGGGAGACTCTAGGGATATAGCACAAGCTACCATAGGGAGCATTCATTTTCCGGCTATACATTATTTTGCTCTCTTGATTGGTAGATGCATTAACAATAAAGATGAAGCATGTCATATGTGTGTCCCTAATCTTTGTGTCCTCAAGAGTGCTATGTTAGGTAATAAAGATTACAACTTGGGGGCAATAGTTGCACGTAGGTTGCATAATAATGGTATGTCTGGAGATTTATTTGGAGGGATTTATGCGATCCGTGTAGCTAATTATCTTGGTATAGCCCCACGAGAGGGGGATATGGAGTTGCCTCCTGCTTATTTAGATTATGACGCGATGGTCAAACATCGTTTTCTTGTGAGGAACGAACATATCCTTCAGTATCGACTAATCTTTGACAGATGTAGCTCTGTCCATGTTACTGTCCCTGCTCCTTTCCTTTTTGATTACCAGGCAAAACGAAGATATGTTGTTACTAGGGAGGAGGCAGCTGAACACGAGGGGAGAGCGGAGGTGGGTCGCCAACATGCACGGCTCAGGATGCATTTGCTGCTGCATCTCAGTACAACCCCAGTTATAACTACGGATATCTGCCAGGCTATCCTTGGCAATAAACCAACTTAGGCCAAAAGCCTAAGCTTGGGGAAGTACGTATTTCTCACCGACTTTACATTCATGTTCACACACTATTCTAGTTGTCTATGCTCATACTCTTTCATTGTATTATCCATGCTAGTTTAATTTTCTTTTTCTAGTTTTCTTCTTGTGTGTTTGATAAACCTTAAGAAAAACAAAAAAATAGTCAGTTTAATTTCCATGCTAGTAGCAATTAAAATGAAAACCCAAAAGATTTCTCGTTCTTCTTTTGTTTGTTGGGAGCTTTCCCGTGTAAATAGTTTTATTTTCTTTTCTTTCCTTAGGGGGTCAAGAGTAGAAGACCATATTGAAAATGTTTAGTGGCTCTCATATGCATGATTGTCTATTTAACTTAGACACCATATTACTTTGTCTTCTCTCTTGAGTTGAATGCTTGCAGATTCCAGCTTAGTCCAATGCACATGCACTATTATTATTATACATATCGTTCGGTCGTGCAAGTGAAAGGCAATAATGACGATATATAATGGACTGGTTGAGATGAGAAAAGCTGGTATGAACTCGACCTCTCTTGTTTTTGTAAATATGATGAGTTCATTGTTCCTGATTCAGCCTATTATGAAGTAAACATATTCGCAATGACATTTAGAGATCATAGTTGCCTGTGCCATGCTTGATTAGGTATCAGTTATAATGGTTTGCCTTGCGTGCCAACATGTTATTAAAATGATTGTGATGTGGTATGATGGGATGGTATCCTCCTTTGAATGAATTGAGTGACTCGACTTGGCACATGTTCACGCATGTAGTTGAAACAAATCAACATAGCCTTCATGATATTTATGTTCATGGTAGCTTATATCCTACTCATGCTTGTACTCGGTGTAAATTAATTTTAATACATGTTCATGATTGTTGTCGCTCTCTCAGTTGGTCGCTTCCCAGTCTTTTGCTAGCCTTCACCTGTACTAAGCGGGAATACTGCTTGTGCATCCAAACTCCTTAAACCCCAAAGTTGTTCCATATGAGCCCACCATACCTTCCTATATGTGGTATCTACTTGTCGTTCCAAGTAAATTTGTATGTGCCAAACTCCGAACCATCAGATGAAATTCTGTTTTGTATGCTCGAGTAGCTCATGTTTCAACTAGGGCTATCTGTATCTTCCATGCTAGGTGGGTTATTCTCAAGAGGAGTGGACTCCGCTCCTCATTCACGAGAAAATGGCGATAACTGGGATGCCCAGTCCCATGATCAAAAAGATCAAAGCAAATCAAAATAATTAAACAAAACTCCCCCAGGGCTGTTGTTAGTTGGAGGCACTCGTTGTTTCGAGCAAGCCATGGATTGATGCTTGTTGGTGGTGGAGGAGTATAATCTTTACCACTCTGTTTGGGAACTGCCGATAATGCATGTACTATGGAAGATATCGCCATCTCATAGTTGTTGCGTTGACAGTGAAAGCACGCCGCTCAAAATGTTATTCGTCTCTATTTTGAAATCGAGCTCTGGCACCTCTAAAAATCCCTGCTTCCCTCTGCGAAGGGCCTATCTATTTACTTTTATGTTGAGTCATCATCCCTCTTATTAAAAAGCACCCGCTGGAGAGCACACTGTCATTTGCATTCATTATTATTGGTTTATATTGGGTATGATTTGACTGGATCTCTTTTACCATGAATTACAATGTTTAGCCAGCCGTTTGTCTTTAAAGATGCTCTGCATTTATGTTTTGCGGTCTCAGAAAGGGCTAGCGAGATACCATCTTGTTATATCATATTATGATTGTTTTGAGTAAGTGTTGTTATCCGAGTTTTATTATTATTGCTCGCTAGCTGATTATGCCATTGATATGAGTAGTTGTGAGACCTAAGTGTTATTACTTTGCTGAAAACTTGAATGCTGGCTTTACATATTTACAACAAGAGCAAATAGAGTTTGTAAAAGTTTTTCTTTATCACTTTCAGTTTGTCAACTGAATTGCTTCAGGACAAGCAAAGGTTTAAGCTTGGGGGAGTTGATACGTCTCCAACGTATCTACTTTTCCATACACTTTTGCCCTTGTTTTGGACTCCAATTTGCATGCTTTGAATGAAACTAACCCGGACTGACGCTATTTTCAGCAGAACTGCCATGGTGTTGTTTATTGTGCAGAAAACAAAAGTTCTCGGAATGACCTGAAAATCCACGAAGATAACTTTTGGAAAATATAAAAAATACAAGCGAAAGAATCAAGGCCAGGGGGCCCACACCCTGTCCACGAGGGTGGGGTGCGCGCCCTCCCCCCTGAGCATGTATCCACTATATTCTAAGATTGATGTTGCTATGACTTTGCTATGCTTAATGCTTGTCACTATGGCCCGAGTGCCATGATTTCAGATCTGAACCTATTATATTTTCATGAATATATGTGAGTTTTTGATCCTATCTTGCAAGTCTATAGTCACCTATTATGTGTTATGATCCGACAACCCCGAAGTGACAATAATCGAGATACTTCTCGGTGATGACCGTAGTTTGAGGAGTTCATGTATTCACTATGTGATAATGCTTTGTTCCGGTTCTCTATTAAATGGAGGCCTTAATATCCCTTAGTTTCCACTAGGACCCCGCTGCCACGGGAGGGTGGGACAAAAGATGTCATGCAAGTTCTTTTCCATAAGCACGTATGACTATATTCAGAATACATGCCTACATTACATTGATGAACTGGAGCTAGTTCTGTGTCACCCTATGTTATAGCTATTACATGAGGAATCGCAGTCGACATAATTATCCATCACTGATCCAATGCCTACGAGCTTTTCACATGTTGTGCTTCGCTTATTTACTTTTCCATTGCTACTGTTACAACTACTACAAACTATTATCTTTACTTTTGCCACTATTACCATTACTATCATACTAATTTGCTACTAAATATTTTGCTGCAGATACTAAGTTATCCAGGTGTGGTTGAATTGACAACTCAATTTCTAATACTTAAGAATATTCTTTGGCCCCCTTGTGTCGAATCAATAAATTTGGGTTGAATACTCTACCCTCGAAAGTTGTTGCGATCCCCTACACTTGTGGGTTATCAGGTAGCGCTTCGCAGTGATGCATGCTAAGCAGAGCCGCTAGCCGCCGGACGCTGGACCAGGCAGTCCCGGCGACGCTGGAGGAAGAAGATGAGAGATTGAAGGCGCATGCCGGCCGTTGGATATAAATCCAATGGCTGTGGATGACACAATCATTTGTTGACCAAGTTGACAATGCCCTGTGTAGGCTTCGACCGATTGGCCCACATGTCAGCCTGCAAAAATGGGGCATATATTTAACCCATGTTTTCTAGAATGTACAGTCCATTTGCTGGGCTCGGTGAACAAATATTTTCGCGTCAATCAGGCCCATTTATATTTTCTAAGATATCCCAGCCCATTTGCACTTCCTTGAAATACACGTATTAGGTGGGCTCATTATATATATAATGTTATGTTAGAAGGAGCAATTAATATCAAAGAATAAACCAGAGGGGCACATTATATATATATATATATATATATAAAATTAACAAATTAGCGAGTTATTGCTCAGAATAAAAATGAGCACGTTATTATTAAATTGGTTCTTAAAATCTTCGCAAGCTTTTGTACGCAATCACTAGGATTTTCCTTGCCTGTGAGTCAAAAACAACCAGGATTTTCCTTGCCAACTTCCGTTAAACATTTACTTTTATAAGTTAATAACACACGGGATGTTTTTATAACGTATATATAAGTCTCTATAAAATATACGATAATAGTAATAATATAAATATATATAATGTGGTTAGAAGGGAAAACATAAATTGGACACATCATTATTATTATTATTATATAGATAAATAGAACAGAGACTTGTGTTTTATTAAAAAATACATTGGGCTGCCGATCTTTAAGAAAGAGCCCATAGGCCGGTATGGACCTCAAAAAATAAGTTGAAACCACTGTCTCCGTATGTCGTGGGCTACGCATGTTAAAATACAAAACCAAGGCCTAGCTGATACTTGTTCGCCCTCTGAAAAAAATGATACCAGATCCCTGAGCGAACTAGATTAAAGAGGGAGGCGGCAACACGACTGAAGAAGCACATCAGGTGTGATTTTTTTCTCCAGTGGATGGCTCTCGACGACGTTCTTTACTTGCCTCTGCACCATACAACTTGTAGTTTTAGCCTCCCAGACCGTCGTGGTGGACCAGCAGCCGATTTACTGGGCGGGCCAACCTACAGAAACCAGCACTCGATTTTTCATCAAGCCTAAAAAACAACGCAATACTATGTTTGTTTTGAGGATGAAAACATTACGACAGGGGTTGAGCGGGCAAGAGGGGAAGACCGAGTAATAAAAAGATTAAAAAGAGCTGATGCGCCATTGCTACCCTAACAAAGCAGGTGCAATTCTTCTCGGGAAGAAGGTGTGCCGTTGACACCCACACGTCACATACCCCACAATAGGCATACTAACAAGTTCACACACAAATACAACAGAAAAGGTAAACATTCGTATCAAACTCAGGTTCACAGGACACGTTCATATTCATAGCCAACATTCACTATCTATGCATCCAAATGATTCCTATATACACAAGCTCAGCATATCTATGCATCCAAATGATTGATAGATCACACGATAATATTCATACATTATTCACAAAAAGATTCAGATATACACATGTTCAGTATGTTTATGCATCCAACTGATTGAGATCACAACCAATACGATTCATGGACGAACTTTAATTACCTAGGGTACAGACTGGTAAATGGTGTTCAATCGGAGGTACTTCTTGCTAAAATTAGTTCTTGTACGAGTAAACTTTCGAGTACATAAGAGGCAGCATAGACAATCTGAACTTTGCTTGTAGGTTTATCCTCAAATAGTGGCCTCATGCCAAGGGAGGTTTGAGCAACTTGGCCACTACTTTAATCCAACTAGTTTACTGGCTCATCTTGGTCCTGTATCTCACCAAAATTCTACATTACAGATGAGAAAGGAGGCGGTTGAGAAAATGAACCACCCAAATTTTTTGTGCAGTTCAACTGAAATGGAGCATCCTTGGCGTGTAGACTAATTAAGTGCCAGATGAATATACGCATCAACCAACTTGTCTAGAATCTTTAGACTCCATGCCATATAGTTCCCTACCATATGTGCCAATAACGAAAAGGCACAAGTTGGGACCAAAGACTGGTCTGTCTTTTTCTAGGCTATGCACCAAGCAATATTTTTGGCGTTCACTCTCCTAATACTTAGAGTTTGACAATTGGTTGATGCCGGTTGATACTCGAATGAATATAGGCACTTCTTCTTGTCAACATCGATGCTTGTCTGAGTGAACTTTGGAGTACATAGCAGCAGCATAAGTACCTGTCCATCTGATCATTTTGTGCAGTTCTACTGAAATCACCTGATGTAATGATTTGCCTGCAACTCCTGGCTCCAAATTACTCCTTTATGAAATCGGAAAACAGTAGCACAATACCAAATTATCAATACATATGAGAAGCTCAATAATCAGGATAAAGACCAGTACCAACCTGTGTGAGGTAGCATATCAATTACTATTTCCTTTGACTGGAAGATGAGATAAGCGAAGAGACTAATAGCGAAGGAAGAAAGCAAGCCGAGATTAGCGACTGACAGGAAAGGACAGAAGTTGTCGAGGCAATGAAGCACCCAAAGTTTTTGTGCAGTTCCACCAAAATCGAGCATCCCTATTGGCACATATATTGAGAGAGTGAGATTACTGTAATACTGGGACTAGTTGATGAAACATACACTAACAAATAGAAGCACCCTCATTATCTTAATGGGTAAAGTTAGCAACATAGTAGTCTTGCTTAAAGAGAGGTATTAGTTTATTTAATCAGTGCCAATTAGCTCAACACTCAAAGCATTGCCATTTATCATAGGTTGCAAAACTTTAACGTGCAAAGATAAAGGAGTTTCTGATGGCAGTAGCACGATACAAATAGAGATGACAACAAGCTAATATGGATGAAGGCCTTAGGCCCGTACCAACCTGAGAAAAAAACTTTATTCATGTAGTCCCATAAGATATGATAAAGCACTCATTGGAATCACACAATAGTATATATTTTTGTGCACTTCAAATGTATGGTTGAAATCACTCTTGTTCACCAGTGCTGAGATTATATCGAAAGATTATCAAGAACTTTCAGCAGAGTTAAAGCACTGGCTGTGCTACAGTTCATTGTATTGTATTGTGTAGTTCCACTAAAATGTATGATTGGCACAACATGATCCATGTTTGCACAAGTAGGAACAAGGTGAAACCTTCATTAGCTTAGTGAGAAAGGATAGGAAGATATTAGCATATTACTCAAACAGTAGCATCAAATTCATGATGGACAATACGCAAAACATTACCTCATCGAACCAATGGCAATAAATTGACATGCAAAACAATAGCACTATTATGTCATGACACTAATAATATTCCCTCCCTGCTCCACCACATGATTCACCTCCATATAAAAACATACACACGTACATGATTCAGCATAAGGTCCTACTAAAGATTTTTTTAACTCCGACAGGAAAATTAGGCAGTAATAAATTAGTGGTACTTAAGTACTCCTAATTAATTAAGTGAGACAACAGAAGTGGAAGGGCTCCCTGGAGGATCATCTCACATGTAAGGTAGTCGTTGCCGGAGCCCTTGAATGGCCTCAACTGAGGCCTCTGGCTTCAGCAAGATCGCCTTGGCACTGTTTATTCTTCTTCTTCTTCCTCTTCATGCTCTGTTTCTCTTTCTCCTCACTAGTTGGTGAAACCAAGTACATGATTGGCCTTCTAATTCAGAATTGGTTTTGCCAGTGAGGGAGTACAAGTGTACTAGTAAAAAATAGCATTATTTTCTCATGGCAGTCGGAAAATAGAGATGAACACATGCATTAAATATCATTCTTACCTAAAGGAAGCTTATGGCGCCAATATGGATGATGAGGATTGGAACACAGATCTCCCTTTGTGCAATTCCATTGAAATGAACCAACTGTTCCATTCTGACATTCCAGTTAAACAACACAAAAGTCACTTCTTTTAAGAAGAGTTTTCTGCAGTGCACCAAAAGGTCACAACAGCAACCAGGTGAAATGGATATCCATGCTTGCACAAAAAGGTACAGAGGAAACAGTCAGAGTCTCAAACAATTGTAGGCAAAACATTTGGCTAAACTTGTCATGGCTTATAACAGTGGCATGGCTTCATTTTTACCAGGGACATTAGATTAAGAATAGCTAAATATTTGGTATAAGGGCATGGGACAGTGGGTGCACCAGCAGTCCAGCACCATGTACGTAAACAGGGGCATAAAGTGGTGATTCATAGTTTGTTGCCCCGAGAAACAAACATCCAAGAAACATATCTGGGTTGGTCCCATTTTTGTTCACTCTAAGGTACGTAAACATCCAAGACCACATCCAAGAAACATGGACGAAGGGATCGGAGGACCTCCGGCGCCGGCGCTCGGCCAGAGATAATGGTGCCGCCGGCAGTGTGTCTCCTCCCTCGCTGTCGACGATGGCCTAAACGCTGCCCCTCCTCCCCTTCACCGGTGGAGGGGGATACGTCCAGATCTGTAACCAGCGGTGAGGATAGAAAGCTAGTGTTTTTTGAAGGGAGAAAGACATTGTTACTACCCCTATCTTGTTTAGATCTGGAGAGGATGAGATTGTGTGAATAGAGCAACCCTAGCAAGCAAGCCCGGAGGCTCCGACCTATATATACGTAGTGGGGTAGTTTTCCTTTTTCACTCCATCAAAATAATCATTTAAAATTGTGTACTACTACATGCCATGTCGCGTTTTTTTAGTTGTTGATTGTTTTTTGAGATAGCTACCCGTTTGTTCCAAGTGGTGTTACGGTGTGCCAGGTCGCACTTTGTATCGTTCAAGTCTGGTACTACAAGTACCTCCATTAAATGAACAACCACCCCCTCGTCAAAATTGTGAACAAGCCCACGGCTAAAATTAGCGGAAACATGGGTTGCCCCAACATGCATTATTATTTATATTTTCTACTCCCTCTGTTCCTAAATATAAGTCTTTTTTATTAGCCACACCTAAGACAAGAATCTTTTTATTAGCAGTGAACCCCACATGTCATAGACACAAAAATTGTGGCAAGATTCCCTTAGGCAAGCCAAAGTGTGTCTAACAATTTGAGCAACTCAGGTTAGGCAAGTGTGGCAAGTGTGGGAAAAATAATGTGGCAACATAAGACAAACATAGTCACAATCCAAATAGCCCCGTAATTTTTTCTGACATGCATGAAAATTTGGTTAGTTAAATTTATAGTCAAAATTTGGCAAGGTGCATCAAATCAAGACATGCAAGTATCAAAAGGAAAGTAATGGCATGCATGCATGCGTTGTACTCCCTCCGTTTCCAAATATAAGTCTTTTTAGAGATTGCAACAAGTGACTACATATGAAGTAGAATATGTCTACATACGAAGTAGTCCATTTGAAATGTGTAAAAAGACTTATATCGAGTGTAGTGCTTTGATGTGTCGCGTCAACTCGTACAAGACCGATAAATTTGATTACTACAACACCCTCTCCCTTGCAGACTGAGCTCCAGTGCCTTAACTGCACCTGCCTTTGGCTGCATGACAGGAGGGCCAACCACCTATTGGGCCCACCTGTCATAGACGCAAAGGCAGGAGCAGTGAGTAGAAGCTTTTGCTACATGCTATCCCTCCCGCACGAGGTGGACGGACATGCATCAGTGGATTCTATATTCTATAAGTATGAGTAACATCATTGTTTGTCTTCTCGAAGAGGCGAAGAGCCAAGCGCAACCCGAACGTGGCAGTTGCGAACGCTCGCGTGGTGCGGTGCCTTGGAGCATGCATATACTACCCAGGCTCTTGCACGAGACAAAATTTCTATTGTTTAACAATTAAACTCCATCATCCATTGGTTGATACTCATTCTGCACAGGTCCATGCGCTTAGCACCGTTTCCTCCTGGGGTCACCAATGTTTATTTGCTAATTAATAGCACTGCATGCAATGAACTAGCCATTGCAAGTCATTAAAAGCATACACACCTCTCATCTCTTATTGGTTGATATGTCAAGAAACAAGAAACAAGGTAGAAGTTAACGCACCGCGCCTAAGTGTTTTGGGACTATTTTGGTTTTCGTAAGATGACGTACACACCTAGACGAAGGGAGTAGTATAGCCCTGCAAATTGGAAAGGACTATTTGCCTTTCTAGAGATTTCAACAAGTGACTAGACTACACCGCGTGCAGTACTCCCTCCCTTCCGGTTTATAGCGCTCAAATCTCATGAACCAAGGCATTTTGCGATTGGAGGAATGTATCTCGTACTTTACAAAACTAACCTAATTAAACTCATGCATTAATTACGTAGTTCTCTTTTTTTCCTCTCCGCCTTGGTCGCGGTGCACAATATTGAGCACTCCTATATGACTAGCCGCTCTATCTACATGCAGGACATTTCAAAGCATCCGAGCCTACGTGCCATCCACCAAATCACAGTGAGGTGCTAAAGTCGAGACTCACCTGTCACCCTGGTGTGGCCGTCATGACTCGTCATATCACAAAACCCACACCTTTGCCAGCAGTGGTAAGGTAGCCTCCAAGTTGGACTGGACGAAGCAACCATCATTTCACTGGAACGCTCGTTCAAGCCCTTTCTTCCCTTTCTTGAAGAAAACCTCACTCCAGGCTACTCACTTCTGCCATTTTTCTTCTGTACCGACGAAGGAAAGGTGGGAAAATTAGTTATGCTGCTATATTTTCATTCCAAGAATCTTCTTTTTGCGAAGCACCGACCGATTATCACATCCTATTCTTTTCCCATTTTCATTGCGATTGTGGTTTCCTTTCGATTGCTTTTTGTTTCTCAGTTCATTGATGGATCCTCGAGCACTAGGCAAAGAGTTGCCGGTGGACCACCCACTGGAGACAACAATCTCCAGGAAGCAAGCAGCGACCAACAGTTGACCATGTTGGCGGGCCAACCCATGGAGACGAAGAACTCCAAGAAACAAGCACTGGCCAAAGAGTTGACGATGTTGGTGGACGAACTCCTCAAAGAAAGTTGGAAGAACAACAAGGGCCCTATCGTGCCTACCCCAGGAACTCTGATGGCCACCTATGCAAGGCTCAAGGCCGAGTTTGAGGAGATAGTCGCCGTTCAGAAGCAGTATTCCCCTGGCAAGGTGATGGCCCCCATCGAGGACGAGGAGATGGCCCCCGGAGGGATGAGATCCCCCGGTGAGCTGCACAAGGTAAAAAATAATGGCTTATTACCATAGTTGTGGTTTTTGATTATTTGCAATATGCTTGCTAATATGTTAGGGTTATGCAGGTGCCGGTGGACGTCCTTGATGATTCCGATGTCGCAGCCCGTCCTGTGGACAACGCCCTAGAGATCGTTTTCGATGTCGCGGCCCGTCCTGTTGGCATCGCCCCGAAGATCGATCCCGATGCCGCTGTCCATCCTGTGGACATCGCCCCAGAGATGGATTCCGATGTCGTGGGCAGTCCTGTGGACATCACCCCAGAGATCAATTCCCATGCTGTTGTCCGTGCTGTGGTCATTTCCTGAGAGATCGATGACAAGAAATAGTTGGTCACGCTAATCCTTCAGGGTAGTTTGCATTGCCCTGTGTTTAATTACCAGAACGATGCGTGTTATCAAACCATCTTAGGTCTAGTGCAATGTCTTGTGTCGGTGGTACTTGCTACTTTTGTTTGATAGTGAATCATGCGAACCCTCTCTGATTTATGGAAACAGATGTATCCTCACCAGCTTTTGATGTAATATATGGCATGCTTAGATGTAAGTTTGAACTGTTTATCATATCAGCAAGGCTTGTTTGATGATTCTTGGTGTTAGTAGGCTAGCTACTATGCGAGCTATAGTACTTTCAAAACACTCACCAAAGAGAAACATTGGGGCTGATGAGCTCGTGGTACGCTTATACTTATCCGTCGTTGATCGACCAATAGCCCTAGATCAAAAAATTGTAGGCTTAGTGATCGATCAGACAATAGTCGACACGAATACATTCAGGCCTCATTTGGTTCATAGGGTAGGAAAATTGTAGAAAAAGTACACAGACGTACAACACAAAATCATAGCAGTGCAGAGATGTACTCCCTCTGTTCCAAAATAGATGACCTAGGTGGGCTAGTTTGTCCTAGTGGGTTTCAGTGATATGACGTGGTACAGTGCCGTCCAATCTTCACGTGTGGTAGCAGTATTCTGGGTACAGTAAGTTTCCTTGAAGAAGCGGAATTCAACAAAGTCATGATGGTTCGTTCGTCCGAACAACTTACAGTGGGAAAGGTTGGGCCTACGATACGACCGGGGTAGACCAGGATAATTCTTTGCATGGCAGGTGGACCAGGATGGTCGACATCCCACATGTCGGTGAATGTAAGTATTCTTTCTGATATAGAGGACGAGAAACAAGTATTCATTGATTATTTTTGACGAATGCTATTGTCTCCACTGTTACGACAAAGGAGTGTGAAACATGGCAGCCCAGTGAACTTGGCATGTGCACCACCCCCTCCTTCCTCATGTAATGCTACCATACTGTTGACTATAAGGTTGGCTATAAGGTTACAACTTTTTCTCACTTTCTCTCTATCTATTTCCTCTCAAATGTTTTTTACCTTTCTTTTTTTTAGATACAATTGTTTTTATGCCTTTTTTAGAATTATTTTTTATACCTAGGAGCATGTGTAGAGACGGGCTCTTGCAGAGCCCACTCCTTGACTTTGTCAATGCCTCTCTCTCCTCCACATAAGGGGGCTTATAGCCCAGTTTTTTAGTAGTACTACTTGGTATGCATGCATGCGGCGGGCAACTGGCGTCTTGAGGGGCCAGGGCGGTCAGAGCAGGATCCGGAAGCGGTCTGGACTCCAGCATGGCCCCACCTCACATTATCACCATATATTTCTTTGAGTCCGTGCACGGCGGGCGGGCGATCTCTTCTCCCTCCCCTGTTTCTCTCTTCACAGTCGACGCTCATCGAGTGATTAGATTTCGGCTATTGACAGTTTATTCAATTACGGTCCCACATGTCAGTGAAATTGCAAGACAACGTGTGTCCCCTCTGGTGAGCGGCGTGTGAGCTGGACTGTTGGGGGTGCGACACGTATGAGTCATAAGTGTGCCGCCTTTTCCTTTAGAACTTGCGAAGCGTAACATTTTCTCTTGATCGATCGATAGAAATCCAGAACAAAATGACGAGGGCGGTGCTTTCCCGCTTGTTAGACGGGCTAGTTCGAGTGATAAGACGTGCTACAGTGCCGTCCACTTGCTCCATTTTTATGTAAGCAAGAGTTTACACTCTTACGCGGGAGGACTGCGAAACACCGCATATCTGATTTTGATCGAGGGATAACTGTTCCCTACCAAATAATGGAGGACTGTTAGCGATTATAGCATGATAGTTAGGGCATCTCCAGCGCTGGCCCACAAATTTACACCGGCATCTGTCCGAGGACACTGATGGATGCCATTCGATGCTGCCCGAATACCTTTCGACAACTATATGAACTAACCGGATGAAATTCATGCAAACAAAGCAAATTTCAAATTAACCGGATGAAATTCATTACATCTCGAAAACTTTTCCTACAAACTGGACGAAATTCATTACATATTTCGCACAAACCGTACTAAAACCTACTGTAAACCTAATCTAAACGATCGCAAGCGCCCGACTACCATGTCCGGCCGTGAACCTGAGAAAGTCGGCCATTGCCTTTGCCTCCTCCTCATCCGCCTCGATAACCTCCTCCTCCGAAGCACAAGGTTCTGAAGATTTCCGCCTCCACGTCGCCGTCAAATGGCTAATCGGCCCCAATGTTTACCCCACCAAGCTTGGCGTCGACGGAGTGGAGTAGCGGTGGCCTTCCTGGGACCAGAGCGATGGCGACCTATCGTGTACTACTCTTCCTCACTGCTGGATGCGCCCGCGCACGCGCTCCGGCTTCATGGTCATGGCGGCGGAGGGCGTCCGGGGGGGCGCCGGCGATCTCCTTCATTTGCTCCTGCGATAGTACGTCGAAGAGAGCTTTGGAGCGCGCCCGAAGCGGAGCTGCCGATGTACCATGTATGCTCCTGCGATAGTACGTCAAAGAGAGCTTCGGAGCACCAGGAG
Source organism: Triticum aestivum (assembly GCF_018294505.1). NCBI lineage: Eukaryota > Viridiplantae > Streptophyta > Magnoliopsida > Poales > Poaceae > Triticum > Triticum aestivum. The sequence goes on along the minus strand of NC_057810.1, from coordinate 186,828,203 downwards.
GCCATGGTTGGAGTGGTGCCAACAGAAGGAAGGGACCGGAGGAGAATAAGTGGGGGTCTTTGGCTATGGCTGGGAGCTAGGGCTCAAGTTAATATAGCGGGCGAATGGCAATGAGCCACGACAGACGGATGGACAACTGGCGCCGGAGTAGGTTTGTCGGGCATGAATGCGGACGCTGCTTTAGTGACTTAACTGCAGATGCGTTGGGTCACTGACATGTGGGCCCAACGGGCATCTAGCCCGCATGTCAGTGACACACCAATTGCACCTGCTGTTAAGTCCGGTGAATGCAGCATTGACATTCTGGAGAGACGGTGACCGTTTCAGGCGGGAAGCGCGCGCTAGCGATGGAAGGGGTTTCAGTGTGCAGTGGCACTAAGATCGGTGGCTCACAATAGTACATACTCCGTACCATACTACCATAGTACCCTCTCTAGCTAGGTTGTTTTATAGATTGTCATTGTGATGGATGATATACATGAGCAAGGCACTCCGAGTATGACCGTTGGTGTTGAGACAGGTGAATACATGCTCAGCGTTCACGTAGGCCTCCATCAAACGTCTAAAAAGTAATGTCAGGCACCACCGGGGAGCGCAGGTGATGGGCTCGCCGTTTGCGTTGCGCCATGAGCAGGACTTTGATTTAGAGGGCGACGTGCATGCATTAGCATGCTTTGAAAACATGAGCGTGAGTGTCTGACGTGAAGTATTTCATTTTCATTTGGCTGACGAGGGTGCATTGCAGCGACGAGTCCGTGGTTTGATTCCCCACATACGCATAATTTTGGTTTTTACAGTATTTCTTTCTCCATTGACAGGTAGGCCCGTGTAGATAGATAAAGAACACGAGAGGATGAGGCGCATGCGAATTGTTTGACTAGTCAACCAGACAAATACGGAGCTATACGCTAAGCCAGTGATCGTATAATCACCATATCTCGTATACAATGATCAAAGTGAGCTATCAAGACAAGTTCGATGACCGCCAATGCATTTTACTTGGTAATAAATGACCAGGATTGAAGGGGAATCCAAATTTCCTTCGTCTTCTGTCCTTGAGCTCTTGATAAACCAATGCACTATACGGTTGTCCGGCCACTCCACCCCAGAGCTCTCACTAAGTATCGTTCATGCCACCGCGCCGCACACTAACCGGCAAGGTAGCGATGGCATCCTGTCGTGCCGAGTTCCTCGCCGCCCACGACCGCACACAAAATGGTAGGGAAGCGATGGCATCTCGCTGTGCTGAGTTCATCGCCGCTCGTGACCTCACAACTATGTGGGAGGAATTTGAAGATGCCAAGGCCGAATGGGCGGTAGAGCAAGAGGCGGCCAAAGCCGCACTGAGGGAGCGGAAAAGTCAAAAAGCACTCAAGAAAAGAGAGGCATGCCGCTGCAAGAAAGAAAAGGACGCACGCGCTACTGCGGAGAGGTCGGCGAAGATCCAAACACGATGGGGTGTCACCGACAAAGCCGGGAAGGAGAACGACGACGTCTGGCCAGCATGTGAGAAGTAGTAGTACTAGTAGTTAGTGTGTGTGTCTGTGTCTGAGTACGAGCATATACCAGTACTACTAGTTACTACTGTAATTTTTAGAGCAAATTACCAATAGATTAGCCTAGACTAAATGAAAAAATTCCTATCCTATGCATCAAATGGCATCTCTTTCTCTATAGGAATTGAGATGCATGTCATCTCGCTTCCTATGATTTTCATATTCCTATAAAATTACTATCCTATGAACGAAAGGAGGCCTCTGTTGGAGTAACTACTATAGCTAGCAGTACTACTGGTACCGTAGTTTTATTCAAGAAGCGGAATTCAACGAAGTCATGATGGTTCCTTCGTCCGAGCAACTTCGAAGTGGGAAGTGGGCCTGTGATTTGATGGCTCATTAGTCATTGTTACTGCGGTGCGACGACCTGGGTGACTATCCCTTGGAGTTCTGCGTGCATGGAAAGTGGACCAGGATGGTCGACGTCCCACATGTTGGCGAACGGAAGTATTCTTTCCGATATCGAGGAGCAAGGAAACTGTGTGGTATAGTATCACTGCTGATTGGTTCTCAAAAAAATAGTATCACTACTGATTTATAATTATTTTTTATTTCTGATGAATGCTAGTGTGTCAACTCTTACGACGAAGGGTGCTAAACACGGCACGTGCTGGATGTCTGATACGTCTCCAACATATCTACTTTTCCAAACACTTTTGCCCTTGTTTTGGACTCTAACTTGCATGATTTGAATGAAACTAACCCAGACTGACGCTGTTTTCAGTAGAACTGCTATGACGATGTTTCATGTGTAGAAAACAAAAGTTCTTGGAATGTCCTGAAAATCCTTGGAGGCACTTTTTGGAAAATATAAAAAATACTGGAGAAAGAATCAAGACCAGGGGGCCCACACCCTGTTCACGAGGGTGGGGGTGCGCCCTGCCCCCCTGTCTCATGGGCCCCGTGAGGCTCCACCGACCTCAACTCCAACTCCATATATTCTGTCTCGCGGAGAAAAAAAATCAGAAAGACAGTTTCATCGCATTTTACGATACGGAGCCACCGCCAAGCCCTAATCTCTCTCGGGAGGGCTGATCTGGAGTCCGTTCGGGGCTCTGGAGAGGGGGATTCGTCGCCGTCGTCATCATCAACCATCCTCCATCACCACTTTCATGATGCTCACTACCGTGCGTGAGTAATTCCATCATAGGCTTGCTGGACGATGATGGGTTGGATGCGATTTATCATGTAATCAAGTTAGTTTTGTTAGGGTTTGATCCCTAGTATCCACTATGTTCTGAGACTGATGTTGCTATGACTTTGCTATGCTTAATGCTTGTCACTAGGGCCCGAGTGCCATGATTTCAGATCTGAACCTATTATGTTTTCATGAATATATGTGTGTTCTTGATCCTATCTTGCAAGTTTATAGTCACCTATTATGTGTTATGATCCAACAACCCCGAAGTGACAATAATCGGGATACTTCTCGGTGATGACCGTAGTTTGAGGAGTTCATGTATTCACTATGTGTTAATGCTTTGGTCTAGTTCTCTATTAAAAGGAAGCCTTAATATCCCTTAGTTTCCACTAGGACCCCGCTCCCACGGGAGGGTAGGACAAAAGATGTCATGCAAGTTCTTTTCCATAAGCACGTATGACTATTTACGGAATACATGCCTACATTACATTGATGAATTGGAGCTAGTTCTGTGTCACCCTATGTTATAGCTATTACATGAGGAATCGCATCCGACATAATTATCCATCACTGATCCATTGCCTACGAGCTTTTCACATATTGTGCTTCGCTTATTTAGTTTCCCTTTGCTATTGTTACATTTACTACAAAACCCAAAAACATTACTTTTCTACCGTTACCTTTATTATCATACTACTTTGCTACTAAATACTTTGCTGTAGATACTAAGTTATCCAGGTGTGGTTGAATTGAAAACTCAACTGCTAATACTCAAGAATATTCTTTGGCTCCCCTTGTGTCGAATCAATAAATTTGGGTTGAATACTCTACCCTCGAAAGTTGTTGCGATCCCCTACACTTGTGGGTTATCAAGACTAATTTCTGGCGCCGTTGCCGGCGAGCATAGCTCTATTCTCTGAGTCACTTGGGATTTATATCTGTTGATCACTATGAAGAACTTGAAAGACGCTAAAACCAAAATCTATCCCTCAACTACGAGGGGAGGTAAGGAACTGCCATCTAGCTCTGCACTAGATTCTCCTTCTGTTATGAGTAAGTTTGCGACACCTAAACCTGCTACTACTATGAATTCTGATATGTCGCATGTTATTGATGATGCCACTTGTGCTTTGCATGATACTTATGATGAAACTACTTCTGTGCGTGACACTACTTTGCCATTAGGTGAATTTCTTGATGAACAACTTGCTAGGGCTAGAGAGAATAAAATTATTGAAGATGCTAGTATTGATGATAGTGATGTTGAGAGTTCTCCGAATGATTATGAATTGCCTGTTGTTCCTGAGGGTTATGTTATGAATGAAGAAGCTGATAGAGCTATCTTTGCTTGAAATGATAGATATGAACTTAAGAAATTATTAGCTAAATGGAAGCAGCAGTCTCTTAATTCTAGAATGAAACCCGACCCTGTTTTTGCTACTTCACGTATCTGTGTTACTGAAAAGGATTATGAATTCTCGGTTGATCCTGAAATTATTACTTTGGTACAATCTGATCCTTTTTATAGCCTTGAATCAGAAACTGTTGTGGCACACCTTACCAAGTTGAATGATATAGCTACCCTGTTTACTCATGATGATAAATTTCGCTACTATTATATCCTTAAGATATTTCCGTTCTCATTAAAGAGTGATGCTAAGACTTTGTATAATTCTCTTGCTACTGGTTGTGTGCATAGCCCCCAGGATATGATTTATTACTTCTCCGCTAAATATTTCCCTGCTCATCAGAAACAAGCTGCCTTGCAGGAAATATATAATTTTGTGCAAATCAAAGAAGAGAGTCTCCCACAAGCTTGGGGAGGCTTCTCCGATTACTAAATGCTTTGCCTGATCATCCTCTCAAGAAAAATGAAATACTTGATATCTTTTATAATGGACTAACCGATGCTTCCAAGGACTACTTGGATAGTTGTGCTGGTTGTGTTTTCAGGGAAAGAACAGTCGACGAAGCTGAATTACTATTGAATAATATGTTGACTAATGAAAATAATTGGACTCTTCCTGAACCAATTCCTGAGGCAATTCCTGAACCAATTGAGCCAACTCCTGAGCCTATTCCTAAACCCACTCCGAAGAAGAGAGGTGTTTTATTTCTCAGTCCTGAAGATATGCAAGAGGCAAAGAAATCAATGAAAGAAAAAGTTATTAAAGCTGAAGATGTTAAGAATTTACCACCTATTGAAGAAATACATGGTCTTAATATACCGCCTGTTGAAGAACCACATTGTCTTGATAACCCGACACAGGTAGTAAAGGTAAATTCTCTCTATAGATATGATAAAGTTGAAATCCCCTCTACTAAATTTCATAGCCCATGCTTAGATGAATTTGATGACTTTATGGCTAGACAAGAAAGTGTTAATGCTTATGTCGGTAGAGAGTTAAAGAATAATGCTTTCAAGATAGGATGCGTGCGCGATAATATGGCTAGAGTTAAAGGTGAACTTAAACTCATTAAAATATGCGTCTATGGTTGCTACTCAAGCTGAGCAAGTACTTAAAGCTCAAAATGATTTGCTTGATGAATTAAATAATAAAAATGACTTTGCTGTTAGAGTGGCTACTAGAACTGGTAGAATGACTCAGGAACCTTTGTATCCTGAAGGCCACCCTAAGAGAATCGAGCAAGATTCTCAGACAAATAATTTAGAAGCACCTAGTTCTTCCAAAAAGAAGAAAAAGAAAGACGATAGGACTTTGCATGCTTCTAGTGAACCTGTTGTAGACACACCTGAGAATCCCAATGATATTTCTATTTCTGATGCCGAAACACAATCAGGTGATGAACATGAACCTAGTGATAATGTTAATGATCATGTTCATGTTGATGCTCAACCTAGCAAAAATAATGAAGTAGAGATTGAACCTGCTGTTGATCTTGATAACCCACAATCAAAGAATCAACGTTATGATAAGAGAGATTTTGTTGCTAGGAAGCACGGTAGAGAAAGAGAACCATGGGTTCAGAAACCCATGCCCTTTCCTCCTAAACCATCCAAGACAAAGGATGATGAGGATTTTGAGCGCTTTGCTGAAATGATTAGACCTATCTTCTTACGTATGCGCTTAACTGATATGCTTAAAGTAAACCCTTATGCTAAATATATGAAGGATATCATTACAAACAAAAGAAAGATACCGGAAGCTGAAATTTCCACCATGCTTGCTAATTACACTTTTAAGGGTGGAATACCAAAGAAACTTGGAGATCCAGGGGTACCAACTATACCATGCTCCATTAAAAGAAATTATGTTAGAACTGCTTTATGTGATCTTGGAGCCGGTGTTAGTGTTATGCCTCTCTCTTTATATCGTAGACTTGAATTGAATAAGTTGACACCTACTGAAATATCTTTGCAAATGGCTAATAAATCAACTGACATACCTATCGGTATTTGTGAGGCTGTGCCTGTTGTAGTTGCAAATGTCACTATCTTAACGGACTTTGTTATTCTTGATATTCCCGAGGACGATAGTATGTCGATTATCCTTGGTAGACCTTTTTTGAACACTACAGGGGCTGTTATTGATTGCAACAAAGGCAATATCACTTTTCATGTTAATGGTAATGAGCATACGGTACACTTTCCGAGGAAACAATCTCAAATTCATAGTATCAATTCTATTGGAAAAGTTCCAACTATTATTATTGGAGGTTTTGAATTTCCTCTCCCTACTGTCAAGAAAAAGTATGATATTCTTATTGTTGGGGATTTTCATATCCCCGTTGAGGTAACTTAGTGTTATTCGAAATTTCTCCGGTTCCGTGTTATTCGGAATGAGTTTGTTAACAAGACTTGATCAACCTTGTTAGTGGATTCATTTTGATGATCATGAGATGGATGAAACTAGAAGGCACAAACTTCTGTACCCTCTTTTTACTTTCTGTTATTTAGAATAAATAAATCAAAAATATTATTATCCGTCTGTTTTCTGAATTATCCGTGCATTAAAAAATATCCCGAAAATAAAAGTGCTCCAAATGCCCTGCAAATTTAGTATGATTTTTTATGGAATATTTGAGGATTTTAGGCACTGAAATCACTGCAGGAGGGGCAAGCACCAGGCCACGAGAGTGGAGGGCGCGCCCACCCCACCTGGGCGCGCCCCCTGTCTCGTGGGCCCCTGGTGGCCCCCTCCACTTATGCCAGCACCCACACACTTCATCTTCTACCCAAAAAAATCCCCATCCAGCTCAAGCACGAGTTCTAGCTCATTTTGCTGCGATTTTCGATCTCCTTGCTCAAAGCTCCATTCACAAAACTGCTTTGGGAGATTGTTGCTTGGTATGTGACTCCTCCATTGGTCCAAATAGTTTTTGTTCTAGTGCTTTATTCATTGCAATTTTTTGCTGCATAGGTGACCATGTTCTTGAGCTTGCATGTTAAATTTATGAGGTCCCAAGTAATTCTAATGCGTGATATAGGCCCTAGGCACTTGTAGGAGTAGTTGCTACCAATCTTGATTAGTTTTATTCACTTTTATTTTGAAGTTACTAAAATTTCAGAATTTTTCAGAAAATGTTAAGGAGACTTTTAAGGGGCTCTTCTAGCCAAGGCTCTCAGGAAAAACAAGCTAAAGAGTAGGAAAAAGCCAAGTATAATCTTCCTCGCCTAGTGGAAGTACGGCCGTGTGAATGGCCATGTGACAATTTCTTGAAAGAAGCTGGAATGCATGAAGATTTTTATTCTTTGATCAACAATGCGGACCTCACCGATTTCCTCCACGACCGGATGGATTAGTATCTCTTACTTACCAATACTTTTGTGCAAAATATTTATTATTATCCTAAGAAGTCACCGCCTTCAGTATAATTTCATTTATATGATGAATTCAAAGAAATGTCTTTACGTGATTTTTACGTAGTATGTAGGATACCCTTTGACGGAGAATTAGAGGAACCGCATCGTAAATATGTGGACGGCTTTGTTAACACTATAGCTGTAGAGGAGCCAAAGAAAGGTTCCGAGGCAAAAATTTCTAGCATACACTTTCCTGTTTTACGCTACTTTGCCATATTTGCTAGTAGATGCTTGATTGGTCGTGGAAATAGTGGAAACTTTAATGTTCCTGATATTATCATTCTTCAGAATGCCTTGTTTGGAGACAATAGTTTTAGTATGGGTGCCGTCATTGCTAAATGGCTAAGCCTGAATTGTACAAAAGGCCCCATATTTGGAGGTATCTATGCTTCACGTCTTGCTAGACATTTTGAGATACCTATTAGGCACCATGAGAAAGAGGAGACAAAAACTGCCTCCTTACATTGTAGATTACAAGAGCATGGTAGCACACGCGTTTATTGTTGACACCAAAGAGAAGATGCTCTTATATAACCTTAGATTTAATAAGAAACACAATGAGGCTATTATTTTGCCTGCGTCTCTGTTGTTTGATTTGATTGCAGATAATTTTCTTGTTACACCGGAGGTGGTGTACGCTCATCGAGGCCAAGCATCCACTCCAGAACCAGAACCTGAGCCGGAACCTGCACTGGACCCTTATCGTGCATCATCTTTCCACTGGGATATGGCGATGGCCAACCAGTGGTATCCTGATTACACTTCCCAGTACACCAGGGAGAGTAGCAGCGGTCCTTGGTATTAGACCGACTTAGGCCAAAAGCCTAAGCTTGGGGGAGTACGTATTTCTCACCGACTTTACATTCATGTTCACACACTAGTCGTCGATGCTCATACTCTTTCATTGTATTATCCATGCTAGTTTAAATTTCTTTTTCTAGCCTTCTTCTTGTGTGATTGTTAAACCTTAAGAAAAAAATTAGTTAGTTTAATTTCCATGCTTGTAGTGGAATTAAAATGAAAACTCAAAAAGATTTCTCGTTCTTCTTTTACTTGTTGGGAGCTTTCCCGTGTAAACAGTTTTATTTTCTTTTCGTTGGGGGTCGAGAGTAGAAGACCATATTGAAAATGTTTAGTGGCTCTCATATGCATGATTGTTTATTTAACTTAGAGCCCATATTACTTTATCTTCTCTTTTGAGTTGAATGCTTGCAGATTCCAGCTTAGTCCAATGCACATGCACTATTATTATTATTATACACATCGTTCGGTCGTGTGAGTTAAAGACAATAATGACGATATATGATGGACTTATTGAGATGAGAAAAGCTGGTATGAACTCGACCTGTCTTGTTTTTGTAAATATGATGAGTTCATTGTTCCTGATTCAGCCCATTATGAAGTAAACATATTTGCAATGACATATAGAGATCATAGTTGCTTGTTCCATGCTTGATTAGCTATGAGTTATAATGGTTTGCCTTGCGTGCCAACATGCTATTAAAATGATTGGGATGTGGTATGATGGGATGGTATCCTCCTTTGAATGAATTGAGTGACTCGACTTGGCACATGTTCACGCATGTAGTTGAAACAAATCAACATAGCCTTCATGATATTTATGTTCATGGTAGATTATATCCTACTCATGCTTGTACTCGGTGTGAATTAATTTTAATGCATGTTCATGACTGTTGTCGCTCTCTCAGTTGGTCGCTTCCCAGTCTTTTGCTAGCCTTCACCTGTACTAAGCGGGAATACTGCTTGTGCATCCAAACTCCTTAAACCCCAAAGTTATTCCATATGAGTCCACCATACCTTCCTATATGCGGTATCTACCTGCCGTTCCAAGTAAATTTGTATGTGCCAAACTCCAAACCTTCAAATGAAATTCTGTTTTGTATGCTCGAGCAGCTCATGTTTCAACTAGGGCTGCCTATATCTTCCATGCTAGGTGGGTTATTCTCAAGAGGAGTGGACTCCGCTCCTCATTCACGAGAAAGGGCCGGTAACCGGGATGCCCAGTCCCATGATCCAAAAAGATCAAAGCAAATCAAAATAATTAAACAAAACTCCCCCAGGGCTGTTGTTAGTTGGAGGCACTCGTTGTTTCGAGCAAGCCATGGATTGATGCTTGTTGGTGGTTGGGGGAGTATAAACCTTTACCATTCTGTTTGGGAACTGCCTATAATGCATGTAGTATGGAAGATACAGCCATCTCATAGTTGTTGCGTTGACAGCAAAAGTATGCCGCTCAAAATGTTATTCAATCTCTATTTTAAAATCGAGCTCTGGCACCTCTACAAATCCCTGCTTCCCTCTGCAAAGGGCCTATCTATTTACTTTTATGTTGAGTCATCACCCTCTTATTAAAAAGCACCCGCTGGAGAGCACACTGTCATTTGCATTCATTATTATTAGTTTATATTGGGTATGACTTGACTGGATCTCTTTTACCATGAATTACAATGTTTAGTCAGTCCTTGATCTTTAAAGGTGCTCTGCATTTATGTTTTGCGGTCTTAGAAAGGGCTAGCGAGATACCATTTTGTTATATCATGTTATGATTGTTTTGAGAAAGTTTTGTCATCCGAGTTTTATTATTATGGCTTGCTAGCTGATTATGCCATTGATATGAGTAATTGTGAGACCTAAGTGTTATTATGAGTATGGTTAGTTCATAATATTTGCTGAAACCTGAATGATGGCTTTGCTTGTTTACAACAACAAGAGCAAACCGAGTTTGTAAAATTTTTTCTTTATCACTTTTAGTTTATCAACTGAATTGCTTGAGGACAAGCAAAGGTTTAAGCTTGGGGGAGTTGATACGTCTCCAACGTATCTAATTTTCCAAACACTTTTGCCCTTGTTTTGGACTCTAACTTGCATGATTTGAATGAAACTAACCCGACTGACGCTGTTTTCAGCAGAACTGCTATGATGTTGTTTCATCTGTAGAAAACAAAAGTTCTCGGAATGTCCTGAAAATCCTCAGAGGCACTTTTTGGAAAATATAAAAAATACTGGAGAAAGAATCAAGACCAGGGGCCCACACCATGTCCACGAGGGTGGGGTGCGCACCCTCCCCCTGGGCACGCCCCCTGTCTTGTGGGACCCCTGAGGCTGCGCCGACCTCAACTCCAACTCCATATATTCCGTCTTGCGGAGAAAAAAAATCAGAGAGAAAGTTTCATCCCGTTTTACGATACGGAGCCGCCACCAACCCTAATCTCTCTCGGGAGGGCTGATCCGGAGTCCGTTCGGGGCTCTAGAGAGGGGGATTCGTCGCCGTCGTCATCATCAACCATCCTCCATCACCAATTTCATGATGCTCACCGCCGTGCGTGAGTAATTCCATCGTAGGCTTGCTGGACGGTGATGGCTTGGATGAGATTTATCATGTAATGAAGTTAGTTTTGTTAGGGTTTGATCCCTAGTATCCACTATGTTCTGAGATTGATGTTGCTATGACTTTGCTATGCTTAATACTTGTTAGTAGGGCCCGAGTGCCATGATTTCAGATCTGAAACTATTATGTTTTCATGAATATATGTGTGTTCTTGATCCTATCTTGCAAGTCTAGTCACCTATTATGTGTTATGATCCAACAACCCCGAAGTGACAATAATCGGGATACTTCTCGGTGATGACCGTAGTTTGAGGAGTTCATGTATTCACTATGTGTTAATGCTTTGGTCCGGTTCTCTATTAAAAGGAAGCCTTAATATCCCTTAGTTTCCACTAGGACCCCGCTGCCACGAGAGGGTAGGACAAAAGATGGCATGCAAGTTCTTTTCCATAAGCACGTATGACTATATTCGGAATACATGCCTACATTACATTGATGAATTGGAGCTAGTTCTGTGTCACCCTATGTTATAGCTATTACATGAGGAATCACATCCGACATAATTATCCATGATTGATCTATTGCCTACGAGCTTTTCACATAAATTGCTTCGCTTATTTACTTTCCCGTTGCTATTGTTACAATTACTACAAAACCCAAAAACATTACTTTTGCTACCGTTACCTTTATTATCATACTACTTTGCTACTAAATACTTTGCTACAGATACTAAGTTATCCAGGTGTGGTTGAATTGACAACTCAACTGCTAATACTCAAGAATATTTTTTGGCTCCCCTTGTGTCGAATCAATAAATTTGGGTTGAATACTTTACCCTCCAAAGCTGTTGCGATCCCCTACCCCTGTGGGTTATCAATGTCCCACACGTCAGCGAAAGGAGTGGGACATGAACAACGTGGTAGAGCCCAGCGTAAAAAAACAGTGTGGTAGAGCGTCTCCACTTCTTCCACTTCTGGGTCGGAGACCACACGTAGTAGTACTTAGTGGTATGAATGATACAAAGTGCGACTTGGAGAGAAAGACACGTCTAGTTGGAAGGTCTCGGGACATACACGTAAACAAATATAAAAGATAATATGTGCCTCCAACTAATATAGTAGTAGTAGAGTACTTAGGCACGTACTCCATAACATCACCATGCATTGCACGTACAACATTTAGTGGTAGTACGTAGTAAGAGACAAATGCCGCCCAAGAGTTCCCTTCTCGACCTACTTTTGGGTGTTTGGTAGAGTGTATGGAAGGGTGCATGAGTCCACACTAGTTTAGCACAAATACATTAGAAGCATGCATGAAGAGAGCATGCATGAAGAGGGGTGTTGAGTTGAGCATGCATGAAGAGGGAACAACTATGCTGAGACGAGAACGCAACCAAACACACCCTATATGCCACGCATGTTCATACCATTTGTGCCTTTCTACTTCACTTACTGTGCTACATAACAAAGGTTCGTACGTCCACTCCTGGGTACATGTTCGTCTCGTAGTTCCAGTCCCATGTGTTCTTCATATAGATGGAACGATCCTTGAATAACACGTGCACTTTGATGCTAGATGTCTCGCGTGTTGGCAAAAGGATGGACAAAGCTCACGTAAAAAAATAGAGTGGAAGAACATAGATTCCCAACGACCGAGAAGGAGCAAGGAACGTTGTGGTGGACCGTCTGCACTCATTATATTTAATATTATTGAGCGATATAAAATCAACCAATCATCTCCACAGTGGACTAGAAGAGTATGAAACACGGCAACCCAGTGTAGTTACATCATACTAGTACATGGCTAACCAACGCTATCACCATATTTCTTGGCTTCCGTGCAACACCTATCTCTAGTAATCCAGCAGCATGTATCGCTTCTCCCTCCTCGTCTCTATCAAAGTGTGGCGCGCTGGCATTTTTGCCGTCTATTGAGGTCGGTTAACTCATCACATGTTAGCGACATGCCAAGAGCATTCTAAAAAAGTTCCTTTCACGTTCCGTTTTCAAAAAGAAAAAAATCCTTTCACGTATGAATTTTACTGTATGCTTTGAGCAACTTGCATGTCCTATACTGCTCCTGTTTGATACTCTAACTTAGCTAGAGTTTAGACTAACTCATGACTAACCCTGAACTAGCTGTAGCCAAAGAGGTGTTTGCGTGACAGGGTTAGATTGACAATAAATGCACTTGATGGAGAGAGAAAAGTGATTTTTCAGTGGTCCCAATGAGAACTATCTGCAGTTAGCACCTCTTGGGTGGGATAGCTTTTTTTGGTTGCTTCGGTGCAACTTGCTCCAATTTAAACCCTCATGCTTGGATACTTTAGGGCTATTTGAGCCCCAACTAGCTCAGACTAACTCTAACCCATGGATCCAAACAGGGCCTATGGCCAGTCTCGATGCAGAGCTGTCGCGTGCACCAGGAAGCGGCGCTCTCTCTGCCGTCGCGCCACTTCAAAGCCGGCGCCAGTGAGAGGTCGCCTCCGCTCTGGCCGGGCATTAATGCGGCACTGATGTTCCAGGGCGACCCTGACCGTTTCACGCGGGAAGCGCGTGCTGTCAAGGGAGTATAGGTTTTGAACCGTTTCAAGTGTAGTACTGGTAGTTTGCAAAACTACTCAATTATTGCACTCAGTTTCCTAAGAAATTGTGGTAAAAAACGTTACTCCACAGCCCGCTTCCCTTCTCCTTCCTCTTCCACCGCCCGCGCATGTCCGCGGGAAGTGACCGGTCAACCCTTATATAGGAGTGCTAGCACAAAAAGATGCATGCATGACCACTAAAATTTCCATATTAAAGCGCCACTCCGGCGGGAGTATGGCGTATGTTGTTACCTTCGGCTGGGCCATGGCTACTAGGCGACGACGACCAGAGAAGAGGAAGTGGGAGGGGAATGAATGCAGCTACTGTTTGGGTTCGCCTTCCGGCTTAAATAAATGCGCAACATCACGTGTACCCGTGGGTGCACAAATTGTAACATACGTGTCTGCTTAAGTGGGTGTTGGGGATATAATTACTAAGGGTAACCCGCTCAGGAGGGACCGTTTCACCCTCAACTACATTGAAGCCCGTAAAGACCCAGAAGATGGCGCTTTACTGATGAAGCTTAGAGACCCAAAGCTCAAAGGCAGATTAGGGCCCATGGTAGTAAACCGCTGTGATTGTATAACTTGTGTTGTAATATAGGAAAGGGGAGACCGAGCCGGACACTTGTATGAGTCGGCCTCGGGACTCTGTAGACCGGCCGGGCATCAACCTATGTATATAAAGGGGCGACCCGGTGGCGGTTTAAGGACAAGAAACAGCAACTCGAGACCCAGGCAAAGCGTATTTGCTCCCTGGTCATCGAAACCCAATCAATTCCATCACAACTAGACGTAGGCTTTTACCTTCATCGAAGGGGCCGAACTAGTATAAAACTCTCGTGTCCCTTGTCTGGTTTAACCCCTTCAAGCTAACCCGTCACGATGGCTCCATGACTAAGTCCTTTCATGAGGACATCTGACGTGTTAATTCCATGACAGTTGGCGCCCACCGTGGGGCTACCGCACGATGGTTTCGAGTTCTTGAAGGGTAGCTTTGAAGGACTCAAAGGGTACGCGTTTGGCTGGATGACCAAGAGTCGTCGCAGCAAGCTCTACATCGACAACGAAGGATGGGACCCCGAGGCCGGCTCAATCGAGTACGGGTACCGGGTCCCCTTTGGCGGAATTCATGTCTTCATCGGCAAGATCCCCTGAGCCGGACATCTGCACCGACCTCGTCGAGACGGCTCAGCGTGCGAGTCCCGCCCGGATTAAGCCCGCCATGAAGCGTGCGTTCGTAGGATGTGTCCATGGGGTCGGATCTGAACCAGTGTCCGAAGGTGAGACGGCCGTTTATTCCGATGGCGAGTCATCCACTGGTGAAACTGAGTCCCTGTACCAAGTTCATGATGGAGCGTTTGAAGGTTATTCCGATGGCAACAGTATTCCGGACCCCTTTGAACCACCAATTTGGGTTGCTGTTTTCATGGCCGGAACACATCCCACCTTGCAGACTTCATCTACAGCAGCAATGACGTCCGGATCAGCAGTTGCGGCAGGAGGCTCGGCGCGCCGACCGGCTCAAATTCTCTCCGGTTTGATGGATGCCTGGGCAACCTTACTAACTACAGCAGTTACCCCGGAGACGCAGGATCAGCATAATGCAAACGTTGCCAAGCTGAAGGACCAGATAACACAGGCTAAGGAGGACCTAGCAGCTGAGGACGCTAGGTTGGCTGAAGAACGGGCCGCGTTGGATGCCCAGTCACAGCAGATACAGGCGCAGAATTACCGGCTCATGTTGGATCAGAATGCATCAAATGACGTAATGCGGAGAAAGTATCGATCTCGTATGCCGGCGGTCTTCGAAGGATTGAATCTCTTCAATACGCTGGGGGCTGGGCCGAGTAATCCGGCAGCCGCAAACCGGACCGACGCGCCTAGGACAGCGCTGGATCAACCACGGATGACAGATCCACCTCGTCGAATGGATAACCCGCCGCAACATGTATCAACACCACCGGGTCATTTTTCTAGCCCTTTGGATAACATGATTGCTGCAGCATCTGGCCTGGCAGCTATTCCAATGGAGGGCGATTCACTGGCAGCGATTGAGACGCAGCGGGCCAGAGATCTTCTTCAAACCGCCGTTGTGCAGCAGCAGGCTTATTCTTATAGCCGAGACAGAATTCATTCAAGCCCCCGTCCGAGCAAAAGCTATAGCAGGCACATGGATGAACCGGAAGTGCCTAGCAGTGCGCGGCGCCGTAATGCCCCTCAAGGACCCAATCCGGCGTGCGGTGAGGTAAATGCTCAGGATGTTGTGGATAATGGCAGAGCATGAAGGGAGGCCGCTTTGGCAGCACAATATGCGGGTCGTTATCAGCCCACCCCGGTTCAGCAAGCGGCGTCAGTAGACCGAGGCACCGGGCTTGCCTTCAGTTCTTGGGGAGTGTCGTGTCTCATTCCGACCCTCCATAATGTGCGACTGCCTAAGGATTTCAAGGGTCCACGTAAGGTGCCTAATTACACCGCTGATTAGCCACCTGAGGCATGGGTGGAAAGTTATGAGATGGCAATGGAGATGCTGGATGTGGATGAAGCGGCCTGTGCAAAGTACTTCACGATGATGTTGGAAGGGACAACCCGTACTTGGTTGAAGAACCTGCCAGCCAACTCTGTCGAGTCATGGGACCAGTTGAAGGCCCGGTTTATAGCCAATTTCAAAGATACGTGCAAACAGCCTATGTCAATTGTGGATCTAGATGCCTGTGTTCAAGGGGAGAACGAGTCAGCAACTCATTGGGTGCGCCGGGTTTTAGAAGTTTTGCATTCGTCAGACCGGATTAATGCTGGCCAAGCAATCATAACGCTGGAGTGTAATTGCCGGTTTAAGTCACTAAAGATGAAGTTGGGATGGCTCAAGCGCCACTACAATGACATGGGAACACTTATGGCAGCCTTGGTTAAGTATGCCGATTCTGATAATACCAAGGATCCCGATTCTGATGAGGAGAAACCGGAGAAGGGAAAGAAGAACGGCGGTGCAAAGGGAAATCATCACAACCAAGGGAGCCATGGGAATAATGGTAAGCGCAAAGCAGATAATTCAGATCTTGTAGCTAACACCAATATGCAGCGTCGTAAAGGTAAACCGCCCCAGTGCGATGGAGGGATGAATCTGGAGCGTCTGTAAAACCAGCCCTGCCCAAAGCATGGGACCAAGGAGGCCCCTGCGACACATCTTTGGAAAGATTGTCATATTATGAAGGAGTTCATGAACTTTGATCTCTTCCAGTATGATCAGGGTCCGTCGGGCAGTTCATGTCCAGGTTTTCATGGTGGTGGCGGTTCAAACTCTGGATTTCAGAATAATCAGGGCAATCAGAACAACCAAGGTGGTAATAACCAGCAGAAAAATCAAGGGAATCAACAGCAGTCAGGTTATCAGAGTCACCCAAAGCAATTGAATGGTGGGCAGTATCATGTGTTCACTACTAGTCTGTGCAAGCACGATCAGAAGCTTCACAAGAGGGCAGTTAATGCTGTTGAACCGGCAGTGCCACGTTATTTGCGGTGGTCCGAGCAGCCCATTGTGTGGAGCAGAGAGGATCATCCGCCCCGGGTTGACAATCCGGGTCATCTAGCTTTGGTGGTGGCACCTCAGGTGGGTGGTTATAAAATAACCAAAGTTCTGATGGATGGAGGGATCAGTATCAACATCATGTACTATGAGACCTTCCGTCGCATGGGCTTGACAGACAAGAGTCTTAAACCGTCAAACACTGTTTTTCATGGTGTAGTACCAGGTAAATCGACATATCCTGTTGGCAAGATTGCTTTGGAGGTTGTGTTTGGAGATGAGCATGATTCCAGGTCTGGAACATTGACCTTTGAAGTGGTGAAAATCCAGAGCCCATATCACGCACTGTTTGGACGGCCGGCTTACGCAAAATTCATGGCGAGACCCTGCTATATCTATTTACAACTCAAAATGCCGGGTCATAAGGGGACCATCACAGTACAAGGAAGTCAAAAGATCGCTTTGGATTGCGAGGAAGGTGATGCGGCCTATGCTGAGTCGGTTTGTGCTATAGAGGAGCTGAAGTTCTATAAAGACAATGTTGATCCAGTAGACATGACACCTCTGAAGAAGCCCACCACTGAACATGACCCAACCCTCAAGTTCAAACCGGCTGATGAGACTAAACTTCTTGACTTTGTTCCTGGCGATTCGTCAAAACAGTTTAGCATCAGCACCAATCTGGATCTGAAATAGGAAAGCGCGCTCATCGAGTTCATCCGTGAGAACTGGGACATTTTTGCATGGAAGCCTTCTGACATGCCAGGTGTACCGAGGGAACTCGCTGAGCACACTCTCAATATTGATCCCAAGTTTAAACCGGTCAAACAGTTTCTTCGCTGCTTTAACGAGGAAAGATGCAAGGCCATTGGTGAGGAGGTAGCCCGGCTGTTGGCTGCCGGGTTTATCATTGAAGTATTTCACCCTGAGTGGTTGGCTAATCCGGTTCTCGTTCTTAAGAAAAATGGCACTTGGCGCATGTGTGTGGACTACACATATTTAAACAAGGCTTGTCCGGCAGATCCCTTTGCTCTCCCACGTATTGATCAGATCATTGATGCGACGGCGGGTTGTGAGCGTCTGAGTTTCTTGGATGCTTATTCAGGTTATCATTAGATCAAAATGGCAGTTAAGGACCAGGAGAAGACAACCTTCATCACTCCCTTTGGAGCCTTCTGCTATGTTTCTATGCCCTTTGGGCTCAAGAGTGCCCAGGCAACTTATCAGCGTTGTGTGCAAAATTGTCTTCACACTCAGATTGGGCGCAATGTTCATGCCTATGTGGATGACATTGTAGTAAAATCCAGGAAGAAGGAGACATTGATAGATGATCTCAAGGAGACCTTTGACAATCTTCGGGTTTATAAAATGATGCTTAATCCGGACAAGTGCATCTTTGGTGTTCCGGCAGGCAAGCTCTTAGGTTTTCTGGTGTCTAACAGAGGTATTGAGGCTAATCCAGAAAAGATCAAAGCGATTACGTCCTTGGCTAAACCAAAGTGCATTAATGATGTTCAGCATCTGGCGGGTCGAATTGCAGCCCTTAGCCGGTTTATCAGCCGCTTGGGAGAGAAGGCGATTCCTTTGTATTAGATGTTGAAGAAGACAGACGATTTCGTCTGGAGTAACGCAGCTAATACGGCATTTGAGGACTTGAAGCAGCAGTTGGCTGAACCGCCGGTCCTTGCTGCTCCAGTTGATAAAGAGCCTTTGTTATTGTATGTGGCTGCTAATGCTCATGCGGTCATTGTGGCAATTGTGGTTGAGCGCAAGGAGGCTGGGAAGGAATATCCAGTTCAACAGCCGGTTTACTATATCAGCGAAGTACTAATCGAGTCAAAACAGTGATATCCGCATTGGCAGAAGCTGGTATATGGGGTTTTTATGGCAAGTCGGAAGCTCAAACAATACTTTCTAGGCCATCCCATCATAGTGGTTAGTTCTGCTCCTTTGGGCGATATAATTCAGAACAGGGAAGCAACTGGCCGGGTTGCAAAGTGGGCAATTGAGCTTGGTCCACATGGGTTGAAGTATATGCCTCGAACGGCCATCAAAACTCAGGTCCTTGTTGACTTCATCAATGATTAGACCGAGTTACAGGCACCAGAGGACAAACCGGATAATACATACTAGACTATTCACTTTGATGGATCCAAGCAATTGGAAGGCTCGGGGGCTGGAGTTGTTCTTACTTCCCCTCGAGGTGATAAAATTTGTTATGTTCTCCGCTTAATGTTTCCTTATACTAACAATGCAGCTGAGTACGAGGCCTTACTCCATGGTCTCCGTGTGGCCAAGGAAATGAACTTAAGCCGGGTTCGCTGTTTTGGAGATTCTGATCTGGTGGCCCAGCAAGTTTCTGGTACTTGGGATTCTAAGGATCCACTCATGGCGGCTTACAAACGCGAGGTGGATATTGTGGCATGTCACTTTAAAGGTTATCAGGTTGAGCACATTGATCGGCGCAAAAATGAAGCAGCAGATGCTTTAAGCCGACTGGGATCTCAGTGTAAACCGGTACCACCCAATACCTTTTTAGATATCTTGCATAACCCATCTGTTAAGTTGCCTACAGAGGAGGATTTAGCTGTTCCTGATCCGGAGGCTCGGTTGGTAGCTGCGTTACATGTAATTCCGGATTGGACGGTTCCATATTTGGTGTATATGAACCGGGGCGATCTACCAGATGATGAGGTTTTAGCCAGACAGATAATCTGGCGATCCAAGTCCATGGTTATTCACAATGGCGAGCTATACCGTTCCAGTGTTTCTGGCATATTCCAACATTGTGTTTCTCCTGAAGAAGGACAAGAGATCCTACGTGAGATCCATGAAGGAGATTGTGGTCACCATGACGGTTCAAAGTCCCTGGTGGCTAAAGCTTTTCGTCATGGGTTCTACTGGTTGACAGCCCATGATGATGCTGAAGATTTGGTAAAGCGGTGCGACGCTTGTCAGAAGTTTTCACGTCGAGCTCATGTTCTGGCTCAAGAATTAGGGATGATTCCCATCACTTGGCCGTTTGCTACTTGGGGGCTTGATATAGTGGGACCTTTTAAGCACTCAAAGCATAAGAAGACCCACCTGTTGGTGGCAGTTGACAAGTTCACTAAATGGGTTGAAGCTGAGCCCGTAAGCAAGTGCGACGCAGCTAGGGCGGTTCAGTTTCTCAAAAAGATCATCTTCCGCTTTGGTTTTCCACACAGCATCATCACCTATAATGGCACGAACCTTTCCAAAGGCGAGATGGAGGAGTTTTGTCAACAAGAGCACATCCGGCTTGATGTAGCGTCCGTGGCTCACCCCCAGTCTAATGGTCAAGCTGAGAGGGCGAATCAAGAGATCCTGAAGGGTTTCAAGCCCCGGCTTATGGTTCCTTTGAAGCGGACGCCGGGTGTTTGGGTGGAAGAGATACCATCTGTGTTATGGAGCATAAACACCACCCCAAACCGATCTACGGGTTATACACCTTTTTTCATGGTTTACGGGGCAGAGGCCGCCCTCCCAAGTGATATTCGTCATGACTCGCCCTGGGTTGCCAATTATGTTGAAGCGGGCAATGAGCAAGCGCGCCAGGAGGCGCTGGACTTGTTAGACGAGAAACGGGACATGACTTTAGCTCGTTCGACGGTTTATCAGCAAGACCTACGGCGTTATCACAGCCTCCAGGTTAAAACAAGAGCCTTTCAAGAAGGCGACTTAGTGCTCCGGCTCATCCAAGATCAGACCGATATGCACAAGTTATCCCCACCTTGGGAAGGACCCTTTGTGGTCAGCAAAAATCTGCACGACGGATCATACTACCTCATTGACGTTCAAGAAGACTCACGCAGTTCTGAGAGGAGACCCGGCGGCCGTGGAACATAGCTCTCCTTCGGCCTTACTACACCTGAGCTATAGGCTCCTTTTATGTACATATTTCAACAATGTATATATTATGATCAATATAATAAACCAGCATCCTTGCTACAAGCAGGGCCTCTGCAGTTTTTTCCAATATCTCTTCATTACATGGGGCCTTTAGCTAACAAAGCAGAGGTCTACCTTGTTAAACCGGCTATCATGCCACAAAACAGCTTGGGAGCTTCACACCCAAGGGGCCAAAGAGAGTCTGGATGCTATGCACAACTCAAACATGGGCACCCATTGAGCACAGCTCACAAAGTTACTTTGGGGCTCTTTGTGCACTACAACAAAGAGTTTGAAAGGACCCCTGTAATATGCTATCAAGCACAGCTTGGAAGCCTGGTGTACTCACCTAAAACCCTGGGTTAACCTGCCTTCATCAAGTAAGCCACTCCTATCTAGGTAATCCTGGCATGACCTGCCGAATGTTTGACAAGTCAATCTTTTACAGACCCTGAACTTGTCAAAGTTAAAACGACGATTGGTTAGTTGGAGGCCCATCTTAAAAGGCTTGCAAAATGGTTTAACTCAGCGGCCTGGCAGCCCATGAAAAGCCTCGAATTTGGGCCTGGCAGCCCTTGAAAAGCCTCGACTACATGGTTTTTTGTTTGCTTTTTGCCAAGTTTTCACCCTTTGATGAATTTATCTTGAACCGGTGTCCATTTACCTGGTGTGGTTTTTCAGTCATTATAATAACCTGTTGTTTGTTAACCCGACTTGGCTCTCAACTACAAGTTGTCAGACCATCTTCATTCTTAAACCGGTGTTTCATAACCCGGTCTGGTTTTGACTACAGGTCACCAGTATGCTCATCTGGTGTTCATCATAACACGGTATGACTTATTATACACCAGCACGGCATGGTAAGCACTATCAAACACTCAAAGTATTGGGTTTTCACCCTTATTACAGTCAAGTTGGTACACCAACAAGCCTATATCACAGGTATGATCTATTTTTTATAAAGCTTGGTGATCTACCAGGTTTTCTTTTGGGTATTATGACCCGTCCGGCGGTAAACCGCCCGGGCAGATTTTTTGTTATGAAGATATAAGGATGGCATAATGTTATAAAGATATATCAGCCAGCACTACAATTATCATGGTGGATTAAATCAAGTCATATCTGAGGGCACGATGGCAGTCAATCAAAGTATTTTAACTAGCCTATTACAAGGCGCTTTGAGGCCCAAAATAATGCTTGTTCTTACACAGAACAAAGTCTGTGAAAATAACCCGATTGCCGGATCAAGATTCATTGTCAGGACGACGTGAAGTTGATGGATCCTCAGGCGCCGGTTCAATCTCCTCCTCCCCACCCAGTGGCTGGAAGTCAATGGTGGTCCAGTCAATCCGGGTTAGCACTTGAAAGACAGCGTCTTCATTTATGAGATTCGACGGTTCAACATCAGGGGCGTAAGTGTGCTTACGAATGGGCGGAATAAGACTCTACACTTCTATCACAGCAGTGTCAACTCGATGGTTGTTGGCATCATAGAACGACAGATGAGCCGTCAAGTTCACCTCTTCAACCAATTGACTTGCTACTGGACGCAACTCCTTGGTCAAGACTTTGAGGGCTTCATTATCAAATGCTGATCCGTCTTCCTATTCATCCGGATAGCCCTTGGCAATATCAATAGGATCCAGGTCAGCGATCTATGATTTGGCACGAGTCAGTGCTAACAAAGCACCAGCCCTGGCAGCAGACCGTTTCAACTCTTCTATTTGAGCCGCAGTCATTGATAGCTTGGCCAAAGTATCCTTGATCAAAGTTGGTGCCGGTTTGTTGTACGAAGCTGCACAGATGACTCATTGTGCACCGGTATATAGTTGCTCAATCAATGTGTACGCTGCCTTCAACTTCATCCGCATATGTGCGCCCAGATGAGCATTGCGATTACCTGCAACGGTTTAAGAATTCAATGTTAAACCGGCAGAGTTCAGGATATTTTCGAACCAACTGTGACAAAGTACTTACCAAAGATTGCAGAAGTCATGGCATCCACTTGATGTTTCAGCCCCGTCAGCTCTTCCGCTACCGGTTTAAGAGCTGCTTCGGCATCTTCAGCCCGCTTCAACAAAACAGCCTTCTCAGTTTCCCAGTTGGTGCGTTCATTTTTGAAGCCATCTTTTAATTGCTCCATGGTTGTTAGTGCACCCTTTAGCTCATCTTTGTCTTTAGAGGTCTCTTCTTGCTGGGACTTGATGTTTTCTTGAAGATCGGCAATTTGAGAATCTTTGATATTTCTATCGGTCTGCAAAAATCAGATGATGAAGCTGTTAAAGTCCCAAGCACATAACAAGTTATACACTTGGCACTTGGGGGCTAATGTGGATTGCTTCTTTAAATAAGTATTTTGAAGTCCCAAGGCTCAATCAAGGTATTAAGCTTGGCACTTGGGGGCTAATGCACAATTGATCAGTTCAAAGTGACGGGAATTAATACAGACAAACAGTCCTGGTTTGTCTTCAAGAGACAAACCGGTCCTTGGGGGCTACTCAGTTGAAGTGTTCTTTATCTCAAAGTCCCGGTTTATCTTCAAGAGATAAACCGGCCCTTGGGGGCTACAACGGAAGAGATATACAGAACAAAGCAAATGTCAAAGTGTTTTTCAAGATTACCTCATAACTTTCCTTCATCAAATTAACCAAACCGGCCTCAAAGTCACGGCTTGTGTAAAGATGGTTTAAAAATCCGGAATGAAGCTCCTCGGCGCTAAGGTTAATGAAGTTGGATAAATCAGTCTTCCCTTTCCCCTTGCCCATAGCAGCGAATTCCTCCTTAGCAGTATGTTTTGACAAGACAACCGGATTACTAGAACTAGTGTGAGCCGTACCAGTAATAACAACATCG
The DNA here is from genome assembly GCF_018294505.1 of Triticum aestivum. Classification (NCBI taxonomy): domain Eukaryota; kingdom Viridiplantae; phylum Streptophyta; class Magnoliopsida; order Poales; family Poaceae; genus Triticum; species Triticum aestivum. The sequence goes on along the minus strand of NC_057810.1, from coordinate 186,804,460 downwards.
TCATCGTCACCTTTTGATGGATTTTGCGGATTGACAGTGACCCTGGCTGGGCTTGGCGGATTAGCAGTATCCTTGACTGGGCTTGAAGGAGGAATAGTATCTCTAGCCGGGCTTGGAAGGTCCTCATTCCTGGCCGGGCTTGGAGGATCAGCATGTGGACTTGCCGGGTTAGCTTCTGGCGGATCAGCATCAGTATTTTGACCCTGTGGGGTAGGGTCATCAATGGCGATGTCAGCACCTCTATTAGCACCTTCGGGGGTTCTGTCCGGTTCAACCTCTTCAGTGATTCTTGCTTTCTTGCTCATCCGGGCTTTGGCGCTGAAATATTAAAACAAAAGGTCAGTTGGTAAACCGGCGCATGAAGAACAAAGTTAAAACGGTATACATACCCAGGGATGGTCTTGAGGGGAGGCATTTGAGTGTTTGATGAACCGCCAAATGAAGAATTGGAAGACACCTGGTAATTTGGATCAGACGGATTAAGTGGGTATCGGAAGCAACCCTTCAAAGGTTAAATTTTTTCAGGAAAACAAGAAACCTCTAGACGATGCTTCCTGGTTGGTGTTTCCGGTAAACCGGAAGAGGTGACTTGTTGGCCATTGTGCCGAGTTGTGCAACGACCGTCAGCTTGCTGTGTCTTCAAAGAAAATGGCGGATCCAGATAAGCAAGAGGGTGAGAGTATTTTACTTTCCGTACTTCACGGCGAAATTTTTGAACCGGCACAGGATCTGAATCGGAGGAAAGAGACATTACCTCTACATGGTCCGCACGGCTGGCCTCCGCATCATCCTAGGAATAGTCATTGTCAATAAGGTGTATGAAAAAGGAACCAAGGGAGTCAAGTTCTACCTCTTGATCCGATTCATCAACGTCTTCTGGCGGATCAGAAGACTCGGTGGTTTTCTTTTTGGCTGCTCTCTTTGTGACTTTGGTCTTCATACGAGGAGCCCTTGCCAGTTTATCTTGAGTCTTCCTCTTCCAGAAGGAGCTATTGGCCTGTGAAATTAAACAAAAGAGTATTAGCACATTGTTAAAGCGGAGGCGGATCAATAACCATAAAGTTAAACTTTTTACCGCTGGCGGTTTGTTGGAGGCGTAAAAAGGTTGCCGCCCAGTTTGGCTGCATGCGGCGATCGGTTCGTCAAGCATCTTCTTCACAGATTCAGTAACTTCATCGTTAGTCATTTCTATTTCATGATATCATTGAGGATCCTTGACGTTGCCAGTATATTCATGCATTAAACTGGGGCGGCGGCTTAAGGGCAGGATACCCCAAGAAACCCAGCAGTGGACGAGATCAATGCCAGTCAAACCGTTTGCAAGGAAAGCCCGGAGTTTAGCAAGTTGAGGAGCATAGGCTTAACATTGTCTGGCAGTAAGCCGTAGAGGCAGTGGATGGACGTTGCTCAGCCGGTGAGCACGGTAACCCGGCAAAGGGTTTTCATCAGCAGGCGCGGTGTTCTGACAATAGAACCATGTTTGATTCCAGTCTTTTGGATGGCTATGGTGTTTGGCATGAGGGAAGTCAACTTCTTTTCTCTTCTGAATCGTTACACCACCAAGTTCAGTGTTGGGGCCATCAGAAAACTCAGTTCGGCGGTTTAAGGGAAAGTAGTCTCGAAAGATCTCAATAGTTGGTGCTTCTTGAAGGTAAACTTCACAGAACACTTGATAATTGCATATGTTGGACACGGAATTCGGTCCAATATCTTTTGGATGGAGTTGAAAGCTAGCAAGGACATCCCGGAAAAACTTTGATCCGGGAGGGTTGAATCCCCAGTCTAGGTGTTGCATGAATATAATCACTTCTCCATCTTGAGGCTCGAGAGGGCACTCAGGGCTAGGGACTCGCCAATGAAGGACATTTTTTGAGGCTAAAGCACCATTTATAACATATCCATTGATTTGCGTTTCCGTGATCCGGGACGAAACCCAGTTTCAAGCGGAGAATTGCTTGGTCATCTTGGAAAGCAAACTGTAAAGAGAAAACGAAGGCCGCTTTATGATTGACGGTTGATGTGCACTAATCGGTGTTAAACCGGGTAATTTGATCAAAGCATATATGTGAGATAAACCAGAAATTACTATTCAAGTCAAGATGGCGGTTTAAGTGAGGGCTAATGGCATATGGCGGATTATCAACTACTAAAAGTTAAACCACCTACGGGGAAGCAGCAGAGCTGAAATTCACTAAGTGTTGCAGAAATAGGTTTCACAAAATAACAATATAGTTTTGGATCTACCGTGGTTCAGTAAAGAAGTTTTTACTGAGCCCTACAATGGTGCTAAGAGGAACAGAGAAGGTCCCGATGGAGTCTTTCCAGGAATAATAAGGCACTATGATGCAGCAAACTAAAACTATGGATCTAGCCGTAGAAGAAAATTAACAGGCATATATAGATTTAGTAAAATGGCTAAGGAAAAGGCGGAGAAGCACTGATGAACAGTGACGAACACGGATGAACTCGAAGCCCTAATGGAGATCTAGGGTTACGAGAAGAGAACTTACCAAGGCCACTCAGCAGCGGAGGAGTGTTGCAGAGTCTCTGGTACGAACAGGGTGATGCAGTGGCCTTGGTCGGTGCAGATTCGAAGGTCGACGGCGGCGGCGGCGATTGGGCTCTTCGGGTCGCGAGGAGGAAGACGAGAAGCAAGGAGAGAAAATGGAAGGACCCTTCGGTCTTATTTATAAAGGGGCAAGGAGATAAGCGACAGGCGCGAGAATCGAGGAGCCTAAAGCGGCAAGGGGCGTAGCTGTCACCTCCATCTTCGGGATACAATTAATAAAGGGAATCTTATTAATCTTTTTATACAGAGATGACGTCATGACAATCCGCTGCTATATCCAGAGGATGACGTCACCGCAGTTTAACAAAAGTTTATAGGAGAAGACATCACAGTGGTTTACGAGAAATGTAAGAAGATGTTCACGGAATTTTTCTAAGTATTGGAGATTGACATGAACTAGTTCAAATCAACCTGGGGCCTAATGTTGGGGATATAATTACTAAGGGTAAACCGCCCAGGAGGGGCCGGTTCACCCTCAACTACATTGAAGCCCGTAAAGACCCAGAAGATGGCGCTTTACTGATGAAGCTTAGAGGCCCAGAGCCCAAAGGCGGATTAGGGCCCATGGTAGTAAACCGTGGTGATTGTATAACTTGTGTTGTAAGATAGGAAAGGGGAGACCGAGTCGGACACTTGTATGAGCCGTCCTCGGGAGCTATGTATATAAAGGGGCGACCCGGCGGTGGTTTAAGGACAAGAAACAACAACTCGAGACCCAGACAAAGCGTATTTGCTCCCTGGTCATCGAAACCCAATCAATTCCATCACAACTAGACGTAGGCTTTTACCTTCATCGAAGGGGCCGAACTAGTATAAAACTCTCGTGTCCCTTGTCTGGTTTAACCCCTTCAAGCTAACCCATCGCGATGGCTCCACGACTAAGTCCTTTCATGAGGACATCTGACGTGTTAATTCCACGACAGTGGGCGTCACGTAACTGGTGTGTGTGTGAGAGATTCTGAGAGACAGAGTGCATGTGTGTGACTCTACTCTTCGGACATGTACTAAACCTTTTGCATCGAGATATAAGTATAATGGTATTTACTTTAGCTAGTGATTTACGTGGCCATGTTAACATGGTTGTGTCAAAAAAATGTCACTTCCTGCTCGTGATTTGCGTTATATAATTACAAGCAAGATTCTCGTGCATTGCACGGAACATCAATATGCATTTTTTTACAAAACACCTGTTGTGATTGACCCATGTAGGAGTAATCTCATGTGTAAAAACTAATGACATCTCAAGAATTTTATCGGAAAACTGGTATCTCGAGAATGTCATCAAAAAAATGAAAGATGAGAGATAAGGCGAGGAGGAGTGGAGCGTGGTGGTGACTGGTGGTTGGAATGGGCGGAGGCATGGGGATGGACGGCGCCGGCAGGCGACAGTGGCCACCATGCATGCTAGATTGTTCCAGAGACTTATTCCTTTTTTAAATGCTGAGCAATGAGGTTGTGGGAGATAATGATGTGGAGAGAGGTGCGGGTATCTTTTGTAAAATTATCATAGTTTGCTTTCTATCCGTCAGATATAGATCATACGGTCTGTATTACAAGATGGCAGGCATACCATCATCGTCAACTCGTTTTTTATAACACTACAAAAAAATACACTTCCGTGACGATACGTGTTTGTCACAGTAGGTCGCGTTTTTTGTCATGCATGTACATCCATGACGATTTTGTGACAGAATCAAGATAGTCATACCTGTGCTGTCGTAGAAGTGTTCCATGACATTACCAAAATTATCATCACGGAAGTGTCCACTTCCATGACGATAAATCGTGCGTCATAGAAGTGCTTTCGTCAAAGGTGACCGACACGTGGCATCCACCGTAACGGAACATCGTTAAGCTATCGGGTCAGATTTTGGATCCGATGACCCATTAATAGCCCTGACCAATGGGAAATTTCCACGTGTAAAATTCGGATTGGCCGAAGGGAACACCTGTCAGCTCGTTAGTGGGCCAGATATCTCCCATCCATTGGAGGAGACATGCCTATGATACGTCGACATGTGGCTGGGCCCAACAGAGGCCCATATAGGTTAAAAAGGCCGGCCCAGTCAAAGGCCCTTAGTACTTAATCAGGTACTAGTGGGCCAGCCCAATAACGACCTGCTTAATAAAGGCCCATTTACGGCCCGAAGCCAGATCTGGCCCGTTAATTGTTCGCCCAATATTTGGGCCCATTTGCGGCCCGAATCCTGATCTGGCCCATTAATTGTTCACCGAATATTTGGGCCCAACTACAGCCGAGTGACTTTTGGCCTTTTAGAGGCCTGATGTAGACATGGGCCCATTTCAGCCCGGTGTGACTTTTGGCCTGGGAATGGCCTATGCTGCCCATGGGCCATATATGGTCCGACGGGACATCGGGCCCACTAACGGCCCATGCTAAAGGTGGCAACAGTTAAGCCCAACATGACTTTGGGCCTGTTAAAGGCATGTCGCGTAATTCGGCCCCTTGATGCCTGTACTAAGCTTTCGGCCTCTTAAAGGCCCATGATATCAGTGGGCCAACTAAGGCCCGAGATATGTTTCGGCCTGGTAATGACCCGTGAGCTAACTGGGCGCAAAAAGGCCCGGTCTATATTTCGGCCTACTGAAGGCCCGTCGACGACTAGTGAAAATTGAGTCCCAACATGCATTTTGGCCTGCTAAAGGCCCGTGGTTTCATCTCGGTCGTAACAGGCCAGGACAATATTCAGCCTATTAATGTCCCACCGCTACCTGGGCCAAACTAAGCACTGGGTTGACAAAAGGCCCAACTAAAATATAGGCCGATGTAAGTTGGGCCTGGCGCAATGTGTGAAGGCCCCAATCATTCAGGCCCGAGAAAGACGCAGGCCAGCCCAATTGTGGCCCGCTAAAAACCAGGCCCGTTAGAGTCAAATGTTTCGGCCCGGTCGGCTACATCTTATTTTTTTTCAGATAGCGAATGATGGCAGTAACTAGTAGGAATTAAGAACAAACCTACTCTATACAATAAAGAAATTACGGCATAGTAACTAAGAATAAACCTACACTATACAATAACGGATTTAAGGTATATTACATCCACTAGGCATCGAAGTTCGCCACCAGTGATCATAAAGCGCAATGAAGAAGCAGATTACAAAAACTGGGCACCATTGCAGCGTAAAAAAATAATACTGAACTGAGACCACTTCCAAGACAGTTCAAGAAAGCTTAGCCTTGCGGGGGAACTGCTACGCAAGATGCTGAGCAAGGTTGTGAGACCGGCCTAGCATGCCGGTCATAGCTTCCAGGTGTAGCTGTTTAGCTAGGAGGTTCTCATTAGTGTTCTCCTCAACCTTTCTTAGAGATACGACTTCAAGTCAAAGTTGAGTTCTAGAATGCCTTTCTGCAAGAACTTGGGACTGAAGAGGTCTAACTGATTCAGACACGAATTCTGTGAGCTTGTCTAACTGTTAGTCTTAAGTAACTTGAACACTGCATCAAGACAAGACTTTGGGGTTGTCTCGCTATCGTCAAGATGTTTTGCCTTCTTTGCTACAACATATGTTTGGTTTGTCTCACAGCCTTCATCAGACTTGTGCATGCCACCAGGCATATCACCCTGAAACAAAGCAGAGATATGACAAGTTTTGCACGTGTATAAACAAAGATGATAACTCTGCTGTCAATTCCATCCAATCTCAAATTAGAAAATAAAGAGTAAGTTCAAAATATCAATAGCATAATTTGGCATTGTTCATAATGCGGGGAGCTTCACCACACTACTGGATTACCATGTCAACATAACAAGCATAGATGAAGGGCAAAGAAAATCATTGTATCTATTTTGGATAATGTGCATGCCATGTTGTTCATATCATCAGCCTCATCGGTAAGATAAAACAGGAGATGACAAGGTGCAAATGTGGGCTGCTTCACCACACACTGGATTATAGATCCACAAAAACAAGCATACATATAGGGAGTATTAAGTAATGTGCATGGTATGAATAAGGAATTTGGTTTTACAAGTAAAACTTAGAACTTACGGTTCTTGCGGACATGCATTTTGGTAGAAACAACAAACTAAACAGCAGTGAACGATAGGGAGTATGAGAAAATTAAAGAGCAATTGAGGATAAAGGCTTTAGAAGGACTGACTTACGTTAACAGTTAACACCGGCTTTATAATGCCCTTCTCCATGTCAAGGGAAGGATAACTCAACAGTTTCAGCACATAATCTTCTTCATAAGCATTGCATGTACTCTACATTTTGTAGAGAGTAATTATAGATATGATAATACTGGAAGGGATAGAGGATAATGAAGATAAGATGCAAATTGATGCTACATAATCAACTACCAATCCCTGGAAGTACAAGCGTTACAGGACAAAATGTACTGACAAGAGCAATGGGCTACACTTCTGCACTGGCATTGTCTGTGTATTCTACTTGTTGGTAAGATTAAATATAGATATGATCTTTTTTAGTAAATGGTGGGCGAGGGAGATAAGATGCAGAATGCTACAAAATGAACCAATCCCTCTTCCCATAATACAAGAGTGTTTTGAACACTGTTGTACTGTACAAAACGTTATTATATTATGGGACAGAGGGAGTAACTGTTAATGTAAGTACAGTGATAGACCATGCTCAGTCCTTACAAGAGGACTGCAGAGCTAAACCTCTTCAAAAGCATTGGGTAGATTCTAAATTTATGTAAGAGTCCATACGGATCTTATAATGTCCACCAAATGGACGATTACGAGGCTAACATGTGTAGTGATGCTACATAATCAAACAACTATGAAAGTAAGTATGGTCATACATGGCAAGAGGTACTCACAAGAGCAATGCAGTGTGCAGTATAGTTGCGAGATTCTGTGGTCCCTTGAGAACGAATGTTCTTTTGCTAACAGTTTTCGTACAAGTGAGACATTAAGGCAAATGCACAAATGTAGTTCAAATTGTGATGTGATATCATAGACAGTACCTTACGCTGCAGTCGAGACCAATGTGTAACAAGATTATTCCAATCACCATCGGATAAATGTAGCACCGGAGACTTTACAGAAATTTTGTTCAGAGGCTTGCCATCGAAGTGCGCTTGCCTCAGGTAGGAACGATACTTCATCAACGAGTGCTTGAAAAGCGCAACCAACCCTTGCTCGTCATCACAATCCAGTTTGCTCCTCGCCTATTTAAAAGAATGAAATCTTGTGTCTTCTGTCAGCAAAAACATATGCAGTAATGACCATGAATAACATTATTACATTACTTACGCGTAAGTTGCGGAGGAAGACTAGAAATTGTTGTGTGTCTGTGGTATAATCTTTCCATGAAGGAAAGATGCGCACAAAGTTCCTGACAACAACATAAGCTTCGTCTTCTAAACTGGAAAGAAATGGAACATGGGTCCTATTTGCTGCAATTGGGGCTCTCTCTGGTTCGAAAAGGTATTTGGCAACTAGATTTGGTGTACTCTTTGCTGGAATGGGGGTTTTGCGTCATACAGCTGGTGCTATGTCAATTGGCATAATCATATTGTTTGCTGCAGTTGGGGTCTGCTGAGTTGGGGCATCAGAAATGACCAGTGTAGTAGGGCTAGAGTCTGCTAGAGTTTGGGTGTTTTGTGGGTCAGTTGATATTGCAACTACACCTAATGGGCTATTTGATTTATCAGGTGCCACTAACTTTTCCAAATACTTTGCTTGTGCTCCTCCATGATCAGCAATCACCCTCTTCCTTTTGAACGTCTGATACACAAGAACAACATTTGAATGGATAAATATGATATGATGACAGATGGAATATGTACTGAAAATGGATAGGCAGGGCGTATTCACATACATGATGTGTAAACTAAGCTAATGGCAGTTCAACAAAGTAGAAGCAATGCAAAGCATTAGTTGCAAGATATGTGCGAGCAATGTAACCTTGGAAAGTTAGAGCGAGTACCTTGATGGGTGAATAACATAGCGCATCTTCCTCTGACTCCTCCACTAGGGAGCTACATTGACTTAGTTCTCCCTCTAGCTCAGAATCACTGTTAGGATCATATTCTGAGCATTAATCTGTAGGTGGAGTGCGTTTGCATTGCATTGCATCCAGACTTGTTTTCAGTCCCTTAATGCCAAGTTTGACAGTCATGGCATTGTTCTGCTTTATTCTTTTCATGCGCGCAAGCTCATAATCATTATGATGTTGTTCAGAATCTGAGATTCATGAAAACATAAAAAGTAGTCAGATTATCTATGGAATGCATTGCGGATTCAACTCGAAGAGTGTCTTCCTATAAACCCATGCATATGCAAAGTTCACCCCCAACCGTGCTGACCAGACCACTCACAAAAATACGAACCCCTTATGTCTCTATAATAGGCAGGCACACATTTCAAAACTGAAGTAGGAACATTAGAATCATATGAAATTCGTATTTGAACAAATAAACTAAGGAATTATGAGTGGCATAATGTTTGGCTTCAAGGGTGGAGTGTTGGTAGTGCGACACAAAGCAAGTAGGCAGATTGTATTCCATGTAAAAGATCGAAACCTATGTAAAAGTTGGAAATGACACTTTGTTTCTATACAATGCAGTGTTCGTTGCCCACACATGACGGAAGAGATCACATAGAGAAATACTATTGACTCATGTCTATGGTTCTAGTATTTAGAAACAGGGTGGTCCACCCTAAAAGAATATTGACAAGAAATATGAAAAGGGAAGCATAGATGTAGTGAATCAATCGTTTACTTGTGAGCTTACTACGACAAGTATGCAAAATTGTAACTGCAGTAAGAGACCGTCCAAAATCTGAATGAAGAAGTTTGTCTAGCACTTATTGTTTGCAACTAATCGATGTGAATAATTGGATATTATATCGAATGAGTAAGAAAGACAAGTAAAATTGTCAACAAACCTGGCTTGCAGTAGTAATCTGGGTCAATGTTACTACGATCAACAATCCAAAATGACTAGTGTCTGTTCCGAGGGCCAGAATTTTGAAAACCCTATGAACTTTAGAGGTACTAAAGATTACCAAAATACATCTGAACCATTAAGTGTAGGTAGCACTGAGAACACAACAAACCCTAATGACAATCCTGCCTAATGAGTAATGAATCAATTAGAAAATGGGTGATGAGGAGTGGCTGCTGAGTGTTGAGGATGTATCTCAGGATAAATCAGGTTTGCTTGGTGGGTGCTGCACGCCTGAGCCTTGAACGGACTGGGAAGGTAGGCACGGTGGCGCACCCAGGCAGTGGTGACGCCGTTGGGTGAGAGGCTCCTGGCCTCCTGTTTGGCGAGGCAAGTGGCTGGGGGCGAGTAGAGATCGGAAGCGCGCAACAGAACAGAGGGGAATCGGGGCCTGGGACGACCCAAAATCCCAGGGTGGGCTGGCCCACCATGGGCACCCTGTAGAGATACACACCCGAGCGGCGAACATGCATTTTCGAAACTAATTTAGGAACATTTAGCTGACCAATTAAACAACTCTATTTTAATAATATCAGATTCGTATTTGTACAACTAAGCTTGTTTAGCTTGATGGTTGGAGGAGTGATATTATGACAGGAAGCACGCATTCTGATCATATAGTGATCATAAAAGGGGGAAACTCCAAGCATATTTTTTTAGCAAAATAGGGTTTCCCCTCTGATTTCTATTAAAGAAACCAGCACAAAACCAACAAGATCAATTAAACCCTACGCATGATCAATTAAACCATATTATGGTTGTGCCATGGCAGATTTGAAGCTGCAAACCTGAGAAATGATATTTAGCATCCATTGTTTGCTTCGAATTAAGAACTACTCCCTCTGTCCCATGATATAAGAACGTTTTTGACACTAGTGTAGTGTCAAAAACATTCTTATATTATAGGATGGAGGGAGTAAATTCTAAGAGCTGAAAAGAAAGTAGAGTAACCAAGTTAAGATCTATTTTCTGGTTGAGATCAAAAAGTTGAGGAGATATGAAGTACCACCTCTCTTGCAGCGCCGTGCAGGCATCGGGCGTGCGATGCATGTCGGTGGTGTTGAAGCAGATCTACGACGGTAGACGGGTGCATCGGGGGATAAGTCCCGTTGCGGTGGAAGAGAAGGTCGTCTGAGCGGCCTCGGCAAAGAGGACGACGGTGCCGATGAAGCGAGAGGACGTGATGCAAGGCTATTGGTCCGTCGCCGTGGATGAGAAACGTCCATCTCTAGCAGTGGACGACACAGTCTTGGTAGGCGCTCCGGCATGGTGGAGGACGATGGCGATGGATGTGGTGGAGGACGGCGGCGATGGATGGGGTGGCGGACGGAGCCTGTTGTGGGGATGGGGTGTTCTAGCGCGGATGGTGTATGAATGGGAAAATTGAGGGAGAGGTACGGGGAACCATGTTTTTGGGACGCGCCTGTCTGAAATATGGGAACGTTACGAACTTAGCCCCCGTTTAAAATTTGGACGTCTCGTCGGTTGGGGATAGGACGGTGATCTCGCATCTCGCCAATATTTCACCCAGAGCGATTTCGGGCGAGGAGAGGGTGGTTGGCACCCATGGTTGGCATCCACGGTGTATGAACGGGGCTGACAGGTAGGGCGGTTGTGTCATGTCTAAGTGAAGTTACAAACCTGCCCCTATTGAAAATATTTGCCTACATCGATTTTGGCCGAGTCGAGTTTGTTTTGCCGCCCACCGTGTATGAATGGGGAATGGAGGGAGAAACAAAGGTCTTTCGGACGAGCTTGAATCAAATGTGTTTTGCCGCCTATGTTTGACGCCCACCATGTCGGAATGGGCTCAGAGGTGGTCGTGTCACGTCTAATTGAAGTTACTAACCTACCCCTATTTAGAGCAGTGGAAATTGAGCCGATGGATTGTCCGTGTAATGGGTAGACAGTAATTTCGGGCAGCCAACGTGGGAGTGGACATTTTTCCGCTTCTTTCGAATTTTGGGACAATAAGCATCCACGTTTACCCTGGCAACTAAATTCGAATCCATTTTGTATCCCTATATAAATCTTTGTAAATCATTCTATGTGTTTTTATATATCTTCAAAAGGACGACAAAGATGTATTCCACTGTCATATATGAATATGGTTTACAAATGCCGATACTCAAATTCAGAAGCTAGAATCCAGTTTAAGGTGAATTCGAATATTGGGAACACTTCATGTCCAACTCAAATGTCACACGCAGTATAATGTGTACTCCCATTTAGATATGTACACAAGCGATGTATCAAGATTCAAAAACCGAGTCAATCAACCAAGAATGTACAGAACTAACAGACATATAAACAATTATAGAGTATATGGATCAATAATATCAACTAACATACATAAGCCAGGCCGCTGTACTTTTTTTTGGCTACAACAGCATCCTTTTTTTAGCCAGCATCTTGGCCCTTTCCGATGCGTGCCACTTATGGTCCATCTATACTACTACTATTGTTGAATGCACATTCAGCCCAATTGGCATATTTGTAGGTCTGGCACAGCAATCCAAATGAAATGTCTCCGAGTCTTATCAATTAATATAGACTTGTGCTCAAATAAAATTACAAACCAAAAAACAAGAAAAACAATTATTACATGATCTCTAAAACAAATGGTTTGATTGATTACATGAACAGACAACACAAAGGTTATTCAACGATGGAAAGAACATTTCACCTGTTATTTACTAAGTAGGAATCTAGTTTCTTTTTTTCCTTCAGGACCTTAACATTCTGGTCAGTCTCAGCTTGCTTCATTTTGAAATCCACCAAATATTTAATGGTTGTCTTGAGTACTGCTTGTGATTGTAATGTTTGGTTCCTCAACATGTCAACTTCATCTCTAAGTGAAGAAGCAGAATCTCTTTCTACCACTCATTTAGCCTCTAGAGCATCAGAAGTTGGCAATTCATAATGCACGATTGGACCAGTGCCACTGCTGTGGGATGATGCGACGTCCTTGGGGACCTCGCTCTTTGATCTTGGGCTAACCTGTTTTGCCATTAAAGTTCCGATTGGATTCAGAAAAGTTGAAGTTAGCAAAACATCTCAACTGGGAGTTATAACAACAAACCAGTTAACCAAACAAGGAATTAAAGAGTTTCAATTGGATGCTGAAAAGTAGTTATTAACATCATTGTAACCCGCTGTTGCAGCAGCAAAACAGTTAAACAACCAAGTAGATATTCAAGTTAAGGCAAACAGGTAATTCTTAACAGTATGTATCAAACACATAGATAGGCGCAGTCTACAATATGATTAATAGGCTGTGGCATTATGTAATCAGTAGCAAACTAAATTAAGCCAAGCAACATAATTGAACATTTTTGCAACAAGTGGCTAACTAAAATTCCGAGAAGCAGGTAACTGAACTTATGCTAGTTCTTTCTATAGGCACACTACAACTTCTTTTTCGCTTACAAGGTTGTACGAAGGAGTCCATGGCATCAATTGCTTGGATACGCAGTCCCAATACTTCATTCTTCCCACACTGCATTGGTAAGTCGAATGGTTAATCTGGTAAGATGGTGCGTCCTTGATATGTTATATGAGGACGTGTAGTCAGACTAGTTGTAGCCACACACGTCACACTGGCTTTTACTGTATATTTCATGCGATAAATTTTGGCATATCGAGATCTAAGTAATCTACAATAGGATGAAAAGACTAGCATCGTTCACATTATTGGCGAACTCAGTTCATAGAAACAAGCAATTCAACCATTCTGTGGGTAAAAAGCGCCACTGGAATATTTTTCACTATCCAATCATACACGCAAAAGGGGCGACGCCACCATAGGGGCTGGTATGGGCGGCCGCCTCAGGTGGCTGGAAAGTGTGCACCTAGTTTGAGTCCTCCAGGTTGGCCCACGCTAGTTTTGTTTGTCCCAACACATGAGCAGGCAATGTAAAAAATGAAGAAAAATGTTTCAATTTGGATGGGCCAATAACATAAGTGCAAGGCAGGCCCTATAGCAGGCTCGCGGCCCAAACGAGCGCCTCCCATATTGATCGACAACAGGAAAAATCCCAATTCATTCGCTCCAGCCTCCAGTCTGGTTCGCTCCTAACCTAGCCGCCGCTGGACAGACCGACACAGCACTTCCTCGCGCCCTCGCTGGAGGGCGGTCGCCGGGCTTCAAGCGAATGGAAGGACAAGAAGATGAAGATCCAACCCTAGGTGTAGCCTACGTGGGAGGCAGCGGCAGCACGGGCATGGCATCGAGCTTGCGAAAACGAACAATTGCAGCTTGCAAGAGTAGCATGCGCAACGAGTAAGTACATCACATCCCTGATTATTTCTAATTCAACTCTTCAATTTCTAGCCAATAGTTAAACCTGACGGTGTTGTAAAACTGCTTGCATGTAGGGAATCTATGAGAAAATGGAACCAATTTCTACTTATTTTATAACTCCCCCAATCAATACTGAACTGACTGAATTTGATGTATCTAATCAAGTTTCCGGTGCAAACATACAAGCTCATGTTGTTCTTGAGCCTGAAGTGTCTAATGAACAGACTGCTGATGAAAGATTTGATGCAAACATTTTACATGGTCCTAGTGATGAACATATAGTGTCTAATGAGGGATCTAATGCAAGCATTTTGCAAGATCATTGAAGGATTTAGTGTCTAATGATGATCTACTATGTTGAGAGAGAGAGAGAGATTTGCACGCATTAATGACAAGCAAATTATAGTACATTTTCATAGCTTGAGGAAACGTCGAGGCCATCTACCAGAGAGTCCCCGTATCATGACAACATAGCATAAATACTTTTCTAATCTGTTGTTTGAAACTATTGGCATACTTGTGCAGGATAGATATATTGATATGCAGTTTGCGCACTGGTTATAGGTGCAATTACACTTCGATATTTTCAGCCAGAGAATGAATAATTCAAGCAGGTACAGACCATGTTTGTAGTCCTTGTACACCATGTTGCATTTTGTGTTTTTTGGTGCTTGCATCATTTAGTGTTTATAATCTAAACTACTTTGGATCATTAGCTGGTTTTCAAAGAGCATGTAGCTTCACATTTCTCAAGTTATGTTGATTTCCAGAGTGCAAGTGCCTTCGTATTTTTTAAGTTAAATGTTCGCCCCTGGTAACTTGAATTCGTGGATCCGCCACTGCACACAAATCATACACGAATGCCAGTACAAATTAAATGAAATGCAGGGACTTACGCTAGCTTGTTGTACAGGCTCACTGCAGCTCTGCTTGCGCTTGGGATGTTCCATGTACAAGTCCATGTTACCACTTGCTTGGATGTGCAGGCCTTGTGCTCCTTGCATCCTGGAGGACAGATAAGAGGAATCGACCTTGATGTTGTACTGGAGGACAGATACTTACAAGGTTATACGGGTGTGCACGATGTGTACCAGATCCCGTAGCACCGTCATGCTTCGCTAAAAAATGGATTTGCTTGTTTTAGATGATATCTCTAGAAGAAATAAGAGTTAAAGTCAAAGTTGCATAGGCGTGTAAGCTAAGAGAGCCGTGAAAGGATAGCCAAACATCGTCAGAACAGTGCACAAGGGAGTGATGTGTGGATACCTAGTTCAGGCCGGCGTTTGGGCATGCTTACCTAGCTAGAGTGCGGGTCACATCAGATCCGTTGAGGGTGATGCATTGGCGTTGGCTGGCTGCGGACGGATGTAGATCTTGAGTGGCAGCAGAGCACTACGATGTGGTGGATGAGACCGTTGGTGAAGCCCCAACGGCCTCGGGGGGCGGAGGTGCAACGATGTGCTCGGTGAAGTAGCCCCAGTGAGCTGGGAGACGGCGTCGGTGAAGCGCACCTGATGCGGTGGAACTCGGTGTCTGTGAGGCACCTCGGTTGTGGCGGCCGACGTTGTCGGCGGACCACCCGGTGCGGTGGACGAGGGTGTAGATGAGGTAGCTCCGGTGCGGTGGTGAAGCGCGACCGTCGTCATCGTCGTCGTCGTCCGACATAGAGGTGGGGAAAGAGATGAGACGAGGGGCGATTCCAACTTTTCTTGGGTTGGCGCCGAATTAGGGATTTGAGCAATCTGGGTGTGGAAGGGGACAGTGGAGAAGAGAGATTTTGCAGGGCTGGAATTGGGGCCGCCAGATATTTCAATCCGAAACGTGCAAGCGCAAACTTATTTTGTCGTCGTCCTTTTGGGGGGAGTGGGGGAGGGAGGGAGGGGGTGGGTGGCTGGGTGCTACACATCCGTCCGACACACGTGACCACCCCGACAGGACTTCGCTTCTCTGTTTTAAGGCACCGAAGTAGCGTCCACCCCGACACGACCCTGGTCTGCCTGGTGCGCCTACGTTTGAGAATGCAAACGAATCTTCTTTCATTTGCAAATGAATCTGTCTATATTACCATGCTCGTGTTTCCTTGCAATAATTAGTCATTCGAAACGAGATACTCCCTCCATTCACTTTTGTAAGTCGTTTCAGACAACTTAAAATGAACTATTTTGCACATTGTCTAAAATGTCTTCAAGGTCTTATAAAAGTGAACAGAGGGAGTACTATAAATTAATTAATGAGGAGTTATTTGAAAAAAATTCAAAACGGTATCCACGCTAACGTGGATTAGAGTGTGTGTGTCACATAATTAGTTATTTGAATTAGAGTGTGTGTCACGTAGCGATCTCCAATTCTAACGTGGATTTTGCATTTCACTGTATCCATGCTACTTTTTTAATACAAATTCATATGTATATGATGAACACCATGGTAGTGAGAAAACTTTTGGATGGATTCAAACATATGACCTACAAAAAAGCACAACAAATTGAGTCAATGTCAACTTTTTGAAACTTAGTATGGCACGAATTCGAAATAATTACCCGTATGCATGGTCCTCGGTTCAAATCTTACAATGTACACCGAATTGAAACATCGATATTAAGTCTCGTA